>NC_091283.1:645607573-645908555 GCF_032444005.1 Ranitomeya imitator | reverse complement strand
GTGGTTCCCCCCCACATATCGGGTATCAGCGTACTCAGGACAAATTGGACAACAACATTTAGGGTCCAATTTCTCCTGCTAACCTTGGAAAAATACAAAACTGGGGGCTAAAATATAATTTTTGTGGAAAAAAAAATATTTTTTATTTGCATGGCTCTGCGTTATAAACTGTAGTGAAATACTTGGGGGTTCAAAGCTCTCACAACACATCAAGATGAGTTCCTTAGGGGGTCTACTTTCCAAAATGGTGTCACTTGTGGGGGGTTTCTACTGTTTAGGTACATTAGGGGCTCTGCAAACGCAATGTTACGCCTGCAGACCATTCCATCTAAGTCTGCATTCCAAATGGCGCTCCTTCCCTTCCGAGCCCTCCCATGCGCCCAAACGGTGGTTCCCCCCCACATATGGGGTATCAGCGTACTCAGGACAAATTGGACAACAACTTTTGGGGTCCAATTTCTCCTGTTACCCTAGGGAAAATACAAAACTGGGGGCTAAAAAATAATTTTTGTGGGAAAAAAATTTTGTTTTATTTTTATGGCTCTGCATTATAAACTTCTGTGAAGCCCTTGGTGGGTCAAAGTGCTCACCACACATCCAGATAAGTTCCTTAGGGGGTCTACTTTCCAAAATGGTGTCACTTGTGGGGGGTTTCAATGTTTAGGCACATCAGTGGCTCTCCAAACGCAACATGGCGTCCCATCTCAATTCCTGTCAATTTTGCATTGAAAAGTCAAACGGCGCTCCTTCCCTTCCGAGCTCTCCCATGCGCCCAAACAGTGGTTTACTGCCACATATGGGGTATCAGCGTACTCAGGACAAATTGGACAACAACTTTTGAGGTCCAATTTCTTCTCTTACCCTTGAAAAAATAAAAAATTGGGGGCAAAAATATAATTTTTGTGAAAAAATATGATTTTTTATTTTTACGGTTCTGCATTATAAACTTCTGTGAAGCACTTGGTGGGTCAAAGTGCTCACCACACCTCTAGATAAGTTCCTTAGGGGGTCTACTTTCCACAATGGTGTCACTTGTGGGGGGTTTCAATGTTTAGGCACATCAGTGGCTCTCCAAACGCAACATGGCGTCCCATCTCAATTTCTGTCAATTTTGCATTGAAAAGTCAAACTGCGCTCCTTCCCTTCCGAGCTCTCCCATGCGCCCAAACAGTGGTTTACTGCCACATATGGGGTATCAGCGTACTCAGGACAAATTGGACAACAACTTTTGAGGTCCAATTTCTTCTCTTACCCTTGGAAAAATAAAAAATTGGGGGCAAAAATATAATTTTTGTGAAAAAATATGATTTTTTATTTTTACGGTTCTGCATTATAAACTTCTGTGAAGCACTTGGTGGGTCAAAGTGCTCACCACACATCCAGATAAGTTCCTTAGGGGGTCTACTTTCCAAAATGGTGTCACTTGTGGGGGGTTTCAATGTTTAGGCACATCAGTGGCTCTCCAAACGCAACATGGCGTCCCATCTCAATTCCTGTCAATTTTGCATTGAAAAGTCAAACGGCGCTCCTTCCCTTCCGAGCTCTCCCATGCGCCCAAACAGTGGTTTACTGCCACATATGGGGTATCAGCGTACTCAGGACAAATTGGACAACAACTTTTGAGGTCCAATTTCTTCTCTTACCCTTGAAAAAATAAAAAATTGGGGGCAAAAATATAATTTTTGTGAAAAAATATGATTTTTTATTTTTACGGTTCTGCATTATAAACTTCTGTGAAGCACTTGGTGGGTCAAAGTGCTCACCACACCTCTAGATAAGTTCCTTAGGGGGTCTACTTTCCACAATGGTGTCACTTGTGGGGGGTTTCAATGTTTAGGCACATCAGTGGCTCTCCAAACGCAACATGGCGTCCCATCTCAATTTCTGTCAATTTTGCATTGAAAAGTCAAACTGCGCTCCTTCCCTTCCGAGCTCTCCCATGCGCCCAAACAGTGGTTTACTGCCACATATGGGGTATCAGCGTACTCAGGACAAATTGGACAACAACTTTTGAGGTCCAATTTCTTCTCTTACCCTTGGAAAAATAAAAAATTGGGGGCAAAAATATAATTTTTGTGAAAAAATATGATTTTTTATTTTTACGGTTCTGCATTATAAACTTCTGTGAAGCACTTGGTGGGTCAAAGTGCTCACCACACATCCAGATAAGTTCCTTAGGGGGTCTACTTTCCAAAATGGTGTCACTTGTGGGGGGTTTCAATGTTTAGGCACATCAGTGGCTCTCCAAACGCAACATGGCGTCCCATCTCAATTCCTGTCAATTTTGCATTGAAAAGTCAAATAGCGCTCCTTCCCTTCCGAGCTCTCCCATGCGCCCAAACAGTGGTTTACTGCCACATATGGGGTATCAGCGTACTCAGGACAAATTGGACAACAACTTTTTGGGTCCAATTTCTCCTGTTACCCTTGGTAAAATAAAACAAATTGGAGCTGAAGTAAATTTTTTGTGTAAAAAAGTTAAATGTTCATTTTTATTTAAACATTCCAAAAATTCCTATTAAACACCTGAAGGGTTAATAAACTTCTTGAATGTGGTTTTGAGCACCTTGAGGGGTGCAGTTTTTAGAATGGTGTCACACTTGGGCATTTTCTATCATATAGACCCCTCAAAATGACTTCAAATGAGACGTGGTCCCTAAAAAAAAATGGTGTTGTAAAAATGAGAAATTGCTGGTCAACTTTTAACCCTTATAACTCCCTAACAAAAAAAAAAATTGGTTCCAAAATTATGCTGATGTAAAGGAGACATGTGGGAAATGTTACTTATTAAGTATTTTGTGTGACATATCTCTGTGATTTAATTGCATAAAAATTCAAAGTTTGAAAATTGCGAAATTTTCAAAATTTTCGCCAAATTTCCGTTTTTTTCACAAATAAACGCAGGTACTATCAAAGAAATTTTACCACTATCATGAAGTACAATATGTCACGAGAAAACAATGTCAGAATCACCAGGATCCGTTGAAGCGTTTCGGAGTTATAACCTCATAAAGGGACAGTGGTCAGAATTGTAAAAATTGGCCTGGTCATTGACGTGCAAACCACCCTTGGGGGTAAAGGGGTTAATCATGTTTGTGAGTAAAACTAACAAATGAATTAATTCTTTAACATCAAGTCTGGTGGACCTGCACTATGCTTACTTCTAGCAGTCAGATGCCAGCTATTGAATGGCGCAAAAGTTTGGGACATGAATGTATATCTGATGACATACGGTAATTACAGATAAAGCATCAGACTGACATAGATGCCTTGTTTCTATATCAACTTTATTTTCCCTAAGTTTTAAAACAGTGGTGAGTGGGATCTAATTTGCATGTCATTAACATGTCTATTATTGTGGCGTTAATAGACATGATAATGATATGCAAATGATGAAAAAACAGAAGCAACATTTTCAATTTATCTCGATTTATTCAGTATTGAGTGTAAGTGCTGAGCGCATCATCTATGCGGACAGAGATGCATCCCTTGTAATACCAGTTTGAAAGCCATTCTTAGTATACATTATATCCTCCAGAGAATTACGGATAGATCCGGAAGAGGTCTCAGCAATTCAAAGTTGGTGACAGAACCTGTTGACTCTAGAGGTCTTCTGAGAGTTCATGGATTTGACAATTATTAGCAGCAGTCCATCAAGAATTAATTTCCAATCCAGAAAGACCCATTAAAAGGTCTTTTTAGTCTTATCCATACTATCAACTCTGCCTCTGTGGATCAGGTCCCCACTCTATAATTCAGGCACTTGCACTTTACAAATTAACTGTGTAGACTGTGTGGAATTCTGTGTATACATATGATTTTTAGGCACTTTATTTGCTACATTTGCAAAAATCTAGTATACAATGGATAACAAAGCCTGAATGGAGTATTTTGGGGTCTTGTCATCTAATATATAACTCTGTGATTCTTGTCAGTATTTATATAACATTTATTTACTTGGCCATATATCAGAGAACTGTACTTGTTCTTTTTGCTTGAACTTTTAAACATTTCTTTTTATACTTGACCTATTAAAAATTCAATTTTTAAAGTATTTTTTGCAATGGAACATCTTTTTTCTCCAACATACGGTATATATTTGGGATTGTGTGAACATACCGTATCTAAATGTGGAGGTATATTGCCTCTAATTATTCAGAGACCGTGTTTTAACTACAGCTACTGTATAAAAAACGCACAACACCCAGTAATTAGATGACGTCACATATTGGTAGCACCTAAAAGCAAGGTGGTATCTCTACAGTGGTATGTCATGGACATGCATTCATCACATAAACCATAATGTAATGGATTTCAAAATATATTCATTATATATCTTTAAAAAATTCATAGTGTGATTATAATCAAGCTGATGAATAATTACCAGAATGGCCCTATCAATTATAATGCAGTAACAGCATTATTTTTATTAAATTAAAAGTCTCCTAATAAAATGCCCTCAAATCTTGCCAGTATAAATGGAACCGTGAAAGGAGTTAATTTTGTCCCTATATTCCGGATTGCAGTGTACACAGTACTGAGACATCTTTTCCACTTACCATTTTCAGAACAATGGTTTTCATTGAGAAAATTAATAGATGGAGCAGAAATATATTTAGAATTGAGAGTCCTCAGTGGTTGATGCCTTTTAATGGCTAACTGAAAAGATGGTAACAAATTGCAAGCTTTCGAGACTACTCAGGTCCCTTCATCAGGCATAGACTAATATAAATTCTGAAGAATCATATTATTTATGCACAATACAGGCTTAAAATGGTTAGCCAAAAGTTGCAAAATTTTTGTGTAACGATGCACTGCGCAAAAATGTTGCAACATTTTACTTCACTATTTTGTACTTTTTTTCACCAAAAAATTATTTTAGCCTCAATTTTTTTCATTTTCACATGGGCAACAGGATAAAATGGATCCTAAAATTTGTTGGGCAATTTCTCCTGAGTGCATCAATACCTCATATGTGGTCATAAACCACTGTTTGGGCGCACGGCAGGGCTCGGAAGGAAAGGAGCACCATTTGACTTTTTGAATGGAAAATTAGCTCAATCGTTAGCGGACACCATGTCTCGTATGGAAGGTATGTAGTGTACGTCAGGTTGGTGTGTGTGGTGTAGTATACACCACACACACACACCAACCTGACGTACACTATACCACACCACACACCAACCTGACGTACACTATGCCACACACACCAACCTGACACACTACGTCAGGTTGGTATGTGTGGTGTAGTGTATGTCAGGTTGGTGTGTGTGGTGTAGTGTATGTCAGGTTGGTGTGTGGTGTTGTGAATGTCAGGCTGGTGTGGGTGAGTTCTGTAGTGGAATGTCAGGATGTGATTAATCCACGGACGTGTGATGAATTCTGAAACATTCATTCAAACACAGTCCAGGTTTGTCAGGACACATTTCACATTGGAAACGAGTTTCCCTTCTTATCGTACCCGGCACCTTTTTTTTGCTCTCCCTTCACAGGAAAAATGTTGCCCTGGTACCATACGGGAAACTTGAGTTCCAGAGGTGCTGGGGCCCGCTCCTTCCACGCCTCCAAACATCAGAGCCTTTATCACCGCCTCCTGGAACTGAAGGAAGGTGTTGTTGGTCTGACCTGCACATCGTGATAGCACGTATGCGTTATACAGTGCCATTTGTACGATGTGCACAGCCAGTTTTTCATACCACACCTTCGCCTTCCGCATGGCACTACTGTATAGGGCTTGAGGACTTGATTTGAAAGATCAACTCTCCCCATGTGTTTGTTGTACCCCAGGGCACAGTCCGGTTTGAAGTTTGATATAAAATATCAGTACTCCAGTATTGGCGAATTTCTGGTTTCTTCACAATCCCCATGTGAAGTATCAATCCCCAATATTTCATCATTTCTACGGAGTCAACGGGATTCCAAGTAGTAAATGATGAATTAAGGTTTTTGGCAAAAAATTGCAGGGCATACAAGTTAGTTTGCTCCACCATAAGACTGACAATTGACTCCGAGAAATAGACTTTGAAAAAGTCTATTTCCCTGAGGTTGGCAGTCTCGAACTGGATTCTTGATTGGGGAACGAAATCAGGAATCCGTGGAGCAAAATTTTCAGGGACAGGGGTCCAGGTGGGGGCACTGGTGCTAGGTTGGGAGTGACTAGCACTAGGTTGGGGGTTACTTACACTTGGCTGTGGGTCTTCTTCCCTGGGCTCCGGCTCTCCTCCCCTGGCCTCCTGACGATTTCTCGTCCTGCGACATCTTGGGGGTGGCCAGTCCGTGTCACTGGAGGAAGAAGAGTGGGAGGAATACAGAAAAGTGGAGTCCTCTCCCTCACTATCAGCTTCGGAGGCAATAAAGGAATATGCCTCCTCAGCTGAGTACAGCCTTTGTGACTGGGATGAGTGGGACATTGTGTGTGTGGTGTGTGTGTGCGCGTGTGTAAAAAAACTAAACTTTATTATAGTGTGCGTGTGTGTGCGAGTGTTTGGTGAAACTTTCTACTGCAGGAGGGGGCTGTCAGACACGGGGGGCTGTCAGGCGCGGGGGGGACTGAGGCGATGCAGCAGCAGCAGATGGAGCCGGCAGCAGAAGCAGGGGGGTGATCAGGGGGGCAGGGGGTGATCACTGGAGTGGGGGGTGATCACTGGAGGGCAGGAGGGCGCTGTCAGGGCTGGGGGACTGAGGCAATGCAGCAGCAGCAGATGGAGCCGGCAGCAGAAGCAGGGGGGTGATCAGGGGGGCAGAGGGTGATCAGAGGGGCAGGGGGTGATGATTAGGGGTCAGGGGGTGATCAGGGGGCAGGGGGTGTTCACTGGGGCGGGGGGTGATCACCGGGGGCAAGAGGGCGCTGTCAGGCGCGGGGGGACTGAGGCGATGCAGCAGCAGATGGAGCCGGCAGCAGACGCAGGGGGGTGATCAGGGGGGCAGGGGGTGATCAGGGGGGCAGGGAGTGATCACTGGGGCAGGGGGTGATTACCGGGGGGCAAGAGGGCGCTGTTAGGCACGGGGGGACTGAGGCGATGCAGCAGATGGATTTGGCAGCAGAAGCAGGGGGTGATGAGGGGGGCAGAGGGTGATCAGAGGGGCAGGGGTGATGATCAGGGGGCAGGGGGTGACCAGGGGGAAGGGGGTGTTCACTGGGGCGGGGAATGATCACCAGGGGCAAGAGGGCGCTCTGTCAGGCGCGGGGGGGGGGCTGAGGCGATGCAGCAGCAGATGGAGCCGGCAGCAGAAGCAGGGGGGTGATCAGGGGGGCAGGGGGTGATCAGGGGGGCAGGGAGTGATCACTGGGGCAGGGGGTGATCACCGGGGGGCAGAAGGGCACTGTCAGGCGTGGGGGGACTGAGGCGATGCAGCAGCAGCAGATGGAGCCGGCAGCAGAAGCAGGGGGGTGATCAGGGTGTAGGGGGTTATCAGGGGGACAGGGGGTGATCACGTGGGGGTGATCACTGGGGGGTCAGGAGGGCACTGACAGGTGCGGGAGGACTGAGATAATACAGCAGCTGGAATCGGCAGCAGGGGGTGATCAGGGGGCAAAGGGTGATTAGGGGGGCAGGGGGTGATCAGGGTGTGATCACTGGGGCGGGGGTGATCACTGGGGGGCAGGAGGGGACTGTAAGGCGTGGGGGGCATAGGCGATGCAGCAGCAGATGGGGGTGGCAGCAGTAGGGGGTGATCATGGGGGCAAAGGGTGATCAGAGGGTGATCAGGGGGGCAGATGGTGATCGGGGGTGATCACTGGGGGCAGGAGGGGGCTGTCAGGAGCGGGGGGAGGCTGAGGCGATGCAGCTGATGGAGCCAGCGGCAGCAGCAGCAGGGGGGGGTGATCAGGGGGGCAGGGGGTAAGATCGGGGGGAGGGTGATCGGTGGGCAGAGAGAGGAGGTCGGGGGGAGGGAGCGGAGGTGGAATTGGATGGCAGAGAGCAGCAGAGAGCAGTACTTTATAGAGTCGGCGGCGGCAGCACGAGCAGCAGCAGTGGCAGCAGCGACGACGATTGCGGTGAGCTGGCGGCAGGACAGAGAAAAGACACCTCGTTCTCCAGCTTCCAAGGACGTGATGAGACTGGTGAATGAGGGCTGCCATGTTTTACTCCGCCCCTCCACATCTGATTGGAGAGCTAGCGTCACATGGACACTAGCTCCAATCAGATCTGGAGGGGGTGACAAAAAGGTCACCCGGAGCGATTATAACCCCTCTGGGGTCAAGTACAGGTCGCACTGTACCCGCGGGTTGGGTGACATTTCAATGACCTCGGTCACCCGACCCGCAGGGATGCGATCCCGCCATGACGCCATATAGGCATCACAGGTCGCATTGGCACCGACTTTCATGACGCCTACATGGCGTCATAAGTCGGGAAGGGGTTAAGGCAAAAACATTTTGAGCAATTTTTCCGTAATTTTTTCACTAAGCACACAACTTAACAAAAACTCAGCATTTTGTCTATGCAAGTAGCCTCTTCAGAGAGGAAGAGAACAGGAACTGTATGACTTCTATTGGAAGAAGCAATCCTAAAAGTCAATATCAACCATTTAACAATTTATATAGTCAATCTAGCAACAGATATAAACTGTCATTATAACATATATATGGATAGCCCCAATTGATTGCCGCAAAGTAAAATATCATACACAATTTCAAATAACCGCAGCCTATGCATGGACAGAAACCACAGCCCCATACTACCGGCTTCCCAAATACACCATAAAATCTATCACAGCAACAAAGGACAATGCCCAGCAAAAATATTATTTTTATCGGTGGATGGCTGCCCAAAGTTGGGGGCTGTGCCGATGCCCCAACGTGCGTTTCGGACCTCTCCTTTTTCAAGGGGCCTGACCGGACTGATGTCCGCCCGTATTAAATATTAATCGGTCACCATGCGGTGAACAGTGCTACCGGAAGTTGTGCTCCTGGCCCGGAAGTGACGCGCCTTGTCACCAAGACAACCGCAATGCCTACCAGACCCAGAAGCCATAGATGAGCCAGATGCCTCTGACATGTCACTTATGGATGAAATAGACTTTTGAGAGGGAGTACTCCTCAATTGATGGCCCTTTGATGTAAATTTTCTCCACAGGTACACAGTATTATTTTCATAGTCACGATGATCACGATTTAATATATTCAGCTGAGTGGCTTGAATTTTCTTTAATACTGCTTCCAACGTTTTATCCATCTGACTATGGAAGACCTTCAATTTTCAGTTGTGTCAGTGGATTTATGTTCTTCCTCAATATTTTTAATTGATCCATCCAATTGTGCAATGACAGTACTATTATGCTCACTCAACAGCTGCATAAAGACTTTAGAACAATTATTGCATGCCTTCTCCCACCTAGACACAAACCCACTATCCTCCACCGGGAAAGTAGGGATCACTCAGACTCTCAGGCCCCTGGGTATAATGTTCACACAGTTTTCCTGGATGAGAAAGATTCTTGATAAATCTTGGTATATACTTAAGGCAGATCCGGTTATCTCGAGGTTCCTCCCTGGGAGGGCCGCCATAGCAGCTAGGAGGTCGAGAAATCTGCGGGACAGGCTGGTCTGCAGTCATTCTACTGGGGGGCGTCTGTACGTGTAATATGATTTATGTGGGTATGACAACTAGACAGCTTAAGATACGTGTGCGTGAATGCCACTTTAAGAGGTACCTTGGCTGTGATGGTGGCCTTCTCAGGGTTAGGGGCATCTGCATCGCACAAAGACACGGTGGTTGGAACCAAAGACCTCAAATTTGGACTCATCAGACCAAAGCACAGATTTCCACTGGTCTAATGTCCATTCCTTGTGTTATTTAGCCCAAACAAGTCTCTTCTGCTTGTTGCCTGTCCTTAGCAGTGGTTTCCAAGCAGCTATTTTACCATGAAGGCCTGCTGCACAAAGTCTCCTCTTAACAGTTGTTGTAGAGATGTGTCTGCTGCTAGAACTCTGTGTGGCATTGACCGGGTCTCTAATCTGAGCTGCTGTTAACCTGAGATTTCTGAGGCTGGTGACTCGGATAAACTTATCCTCAGAAACAGAGGTGACCCTTGGTCTTCCTTTCCTGGGGCGGTCCTTATGTGAGCCAGTTTCTTTGTAGCCCTTGATGGTTTTTGCCACTTCACTTGGGGACACTTTCAACATTTTCGCAATTTTTCGGACTGACTGACCTTCATTTCTTAAAGTAATGATGGCCACTCGTTTTTCTTTACTTATCTGCTTTTTTCTTGCCATAAAACAAATTCTAACAGTCTATAAAGTAGGACTACCAGCTGTGTATCCACCAGACTTCTGCACAACACAACTGATGGTCCCAACACCATTTATAAGGCAAGAAATCCCACTTATTAAACCTGACAGGGCACACCTATGAAGTGAAAACCATTCCAGGTGACTACCTCTTGAAGCTCATCAAGAGAACGCCAAGAGTATGCAAAGCAGTCATCAAAGAAAAAGGTGGCTGTGAAGAACCTAGAATATAAGACATCATTTCTGTTGTTTCACACTTTTTGGTTAATTATATAATTCCACATGAGTTAATTCATGGTTTTGATGCATTCAGTGTGAATGTACAATTTTCATAATCATGAAAATACAGAAAATGTGAGAAGGTGTGTCCAATCTTTTGGTCTGTACTGTGTATATATATATATATATATATATATATATATATATATATATATATATATATATATATATTGTACAAAAAGAAAAAAAAAAGAGCATGAACCGCACATCCCAAAATCATACGTTGATCTAAAGCCGCTAGGCGTTAGGGCGATAGGACCCACTACGAGGTTTGCCGTGAAGTTGCAGTGGGCTTCATACAGTCTGATCAGAATGTTAAACTGAAAACCTCATATCCAGTTATATAAAGTTTTGCCTAGCGGCTTTAGATCAACGTATGATTTTGGGATGTGCGGTTCATGCTCCTTTTTTTTTTCTTTTTTGCAAAGCATGTTCTAGTCTTCTTCTTGGACCAGCACTCCTCCCATTTGGCACAGGTGATTTTAATTAGCAGGAGTCTGCAAATTAAGGGGTCTAGCCCATTTTGGCTCTCACTGAAGAGCTGGAGGAAGGTGAGTTTAAATGCTCCTTTCATTTTGGTGTTGGTGCTGTGTGGCAGCCATTGTTGCTGTGGCTTTGTGCTGGTGGGGCGGCGCAGTCTGGAGTCATGGGGACTCAGTCTCGCAGCATGGGTGCTGTGGGGCACAGGCCGTCTGCCCTGCTGGTGCATTGCCGATGTGGCGGTGGGCGCCGCACGGCTCCGCTCCATTAGGGCGATAGGACCCACTACGAGGTTTGCCGTGAAGTGGTAGTGGGCTTCATACAGTCTGATCAGAATGTTAAACTGAAAACCTCATATTCAGTTATATAAAGTTATGCCTAGCGGCTTTAGATCAACGTATGATTTTGGGATGTGCAGTTCATGCTCCTTTTTTTTTTCTTTTTTGCACAAAAAAAAAGAAAAAAAAAAAAAAATATATATATATATATACTATATAATTGTCTAAGGGTCACTTCCGTCTGTCTGTCTGTCACGGACACAGTCCGGCGGCAACATGGCCGCTCTTTCCTCCCCGCAGTCAGTGCCCGCTCCATACTCCCCTCCAGTCAGCGCTCATACAGGCTTAATGGCAACACTAATGGACTGCGTTATGCCGCGGTGTAACACACTCCATTAACGCTGCTATTAACCCTGTGTGACCAACTTTTTACTATTGATGCTGCCTATGCAGCATCAATAGTAAAAAGATCTAATGTTAAAAATAATTAAAAAAAAATAAAAACTCGTTATATACTCACCGTCTGTCGGCCCCTCGGATCCACAACAGGCCTTTCCCGCTCCTTGCGACGCTCCGGAGACCGCTCATGCATTGCGATTTCGCAAGATGATGATGTAATGGTCTTGCGAGACTGCTACGTCATCATCTCGCGAGACCGCAATGCACTCTTGAGACCGGAGCGCGTGAGGAGCGTCGGTAAGCGCTTCCTAGATCCTGGGGCCAACGGAAGGTGAGTATATAACTATTTTTTATTTTAATTCTTTTTTTAACAGGGATATGATGGCCACATTGCTATATACTATGTGGGCTGTGCAATATACAAAGGCGGCTGGGTAATATACTACGCGGGCTGTGCAATATACTACGCGCACTGGGCAATATACTACGTGGCTGGGCAATATACTACGCGGGCTGTGCAATATACTACGCACGCTGGGCAATATACTACGCGGGCTGTGCAATATACTACGCGGGCTGTGCAATATACTACGCGGGTTGTGCAATATACTATGCGGGCTGTGCAATATACTGCGCGGACTGTGCATTATACTATGCGGACTGGGCAATATAGTACGCGGGCTGTGCAATATACTACGCGCGCTGGGCAATATACTACGCAGGCTGTGCAATATACTATGCAGGCTGTGCAATATACTGCGCGGACTGTGCATTATACTATGCGGACTGGGCAATATACTATGCGGGCTGGGCAATATAGTACGCGGGCTGTGCAATATACTACACGCGCTGGCCAATATACTACCCAGGCTGTGCAATATACTGCATGGGCTGTGCAATATACTGCGTGGGCTGTGCTATATACTGCGTGGGCTGTGCAATGTACTACGTGGGCTGTGCAATGTACTACGTGGGCTGTGCAATGTACTACGTGGGCTGTGCAATGTACTGCGTGGGCTGTGCTATACACTACGTGGGCTGTGCTATACACTACGTGGGCTGTGCTATACACTACGTGGCCTGTGTTATATACTGCGTGCGTGGGCTGTTATATACTACTTAAGCTGTTATATGTTATGTGTGCTGTTATACACTCCGTGGGCTGTGCTCTATACTACGTGGCTGTGCTATATACTCCGTGGGCTGTGTTATATACTACGTGGCTGTGCTATAAACTACGTGGCTCTGCTATATACTACGTGGCTGTGCAATATACTACGTGGCTGTGCTATTTACTACGTGGGCTGTTATATGCTACGTGGCTGTGCTATATACTACGTGGCTGGCCGCGAACAATCAGCGACAGGTGCAGTCCGGCCGCAAATTGGCGCGGGAGTTGAACCACGCTTCGCTAATTGGTTGCGGCCGGCCAAATCCTGTGTATTCAATGTATTATTCTAAAATCTTCATAAATAAACTACATACATATTTTAGAATACCCGATGCGTTAGAATCGGGCTACCATCTAGTATGTATATGTGTGTGTATATATATATATATATATATATATATATATATATCTAATATATAATTGCCTAGAATACTACTTCCTGCAATTTGTGCCAACTTCCGTGGCTTTGTCCGGAGCTAATGTCCGGAGCTAATGTCCGGAGCTAATGTCCGGAGATTAATTGCCTAGAATACTACTTCCTGCAATTTGTGCCAACTTCCGTGGCTTTGTCCGGAGCTAATGTCCGGAGCTAATGTCCGGAGCTAATGTGCGGAGATAATGTCCAGAGCTAATGTCCGGAGCTAATGTCCGGAGCTAATGTCCGGAGATAAGTGACGTCAACAGTGTCCAGTGTCTGATTGGTTGCCGCCTGCTGCGAGCGACCAATCAGAAACGTGCCGTACTGTGACACACTCCGCCCGCCATTTTGGTGTGATTTTTGAATTTTTACCTCACAGCAAGTTTCTACTGCGTGGAGGCGGGCCCAGTGACGTTGCTCTTCAAGCTCCTGCCGAATTTCAAGTATATATGGATTCTAGACTCCCGATTCTTTAGAATCGGGCTGCCATCTAGTATATATATAAATATATATATATATGTATATATGTATATATTATTCTCTTTGTTCATGACTTGGCCATATACTGTATTGATCGGTCTCTGGTGGGTCCTGTTGCTCTATATGATCTTCACTGTGGTTTTAACATTTAATATATAAAGGTGTGTGTGTGTGTTTGTGTGTGTGTGTGTGTGTGTGTATGTATGTGTGTATGTCCGGGATTGGCATCTGCACCGTCGCAGCTACGGCCACAAAATTTTGCACAGTCACACGTCTGAACCCCGAGAGCGTCAAAGGCTATGTTGTGAGGCGAAATTTTAAACCTGTGCATTCCAATTCACCAAACAATTTTGCCCCTATCTACATAATGGGGAAAAAGTGAAAGGAAAAGTATTGGAGGCAAATTGACAGCTGCTAGATGTGAACAAGGAGGACTTAAAGAATGAGAGCGATGGCGCCAAAGAGTGTATACCGTACAGTTGCTAAGGTGGGGCCCCGACATGGGATACTCACCACACACGGGGATATGAACACACACACAAAATGCACCACACACTACCACATGCTTGAACATATGACAGCAAAGAAAACAAAACAGGCAAAAATAATATAACCATCCAAGCATGATGTCAAGCAGAAATTTAAGATAAAGTTAGCATAAACCTGTTGATGGAATAATATGGAACACACCAATGATAATCAAGCAAAAACCACTAAAAAATGGTGCAAAGAGTCCAAAAAGTATAAGAATAAATTTTATTGAATATAACAACATAAATAACAAGGAATAGACAGTAGTGGGTTAAAGTACCAACAACCTACATGGAGCACATGGAGCCTAGACAACCTCCCCACTGAAACAGTGAACCTAAGATGTAAAGCAGCGGTACATACTTCCCTGCATGTTCAATGTAAATAGCTGTAACATAATATTAGTGTAAACACGAACACAAAGGTGAAGGAGTGCACCTATAGATATACATGCACACAATGTTAAATAAACATAACCCAAATAGGGAACATACCAGCAGTGTAACAGAGGGGATGTGTCAGCTCCAGCCCACCCCCATGCTTGAACATATATACCACCCTCAGCACACATTTCACCACACATACACCAACCTCGCCACATAAAAGTCGAAACACAAAAGTCGACACTCAAAACTCGCCACGTGCAAAACTCGCCACATGCAAAACTAGGTCACGCAAAACTCGCCACACGTGTAAAATTCTCTTCATGGAAAACTCGCCACACGCAAAACATGCACACGCGGAAAAATTGCCACATGCACAAAAGTTGCAACACATGCAAAAGTTGCCTCACACAAAACTTGCACATACTCAAAACGCACCACACATAAAACTCGCCACGCGCAATACTCGCTATGCGCAAAACTTGCTGCACACAACTTGCGACACTAACCTGTTACATGCAACTCGACACACAAAAAGTTGCTACACGCATATCACCACACAAAAACTCATCTCACAAAAGTCGCTACATGCATGTCGCCACACGCAAGTCAACACACACAACTTGACACATGAAACTCGCCCTGAAACACACACAAGTCTGGTATTATCCTTCAAAAATAAAAATCTGATTAATAAGCAGACAAACTACAAGAGCAACAAATGTACCATATAGGAAATACGGCAGCTGTCAGTCACATGACTAGTCTATTATGTGTATGTGTGAGCTAATATATACTGCCAGGGGGGAGGGCTTCCTGTTGGCTGGGGATTTATCAGGCTGCCCATAGCAACCAATCAGAGCTCAGCTTCTAATTTGCTACAGTTAATTAATCTGAGGTCTGATTGGTTAATATAGACAAGAAAGGACATTCTCAGTATAACAAAGCTTGTGTGAGATAATAGCATGTCAGTTAGGGTGTGTTGGTGGAAAGACTGATATCAGTCACATTACCTATATGTGAGAGGATATAGAAACTGCCAGTTACAGACTATTTTTACCACAATAATGCCTCATAAGAAAAGGAATTCCATGGCACGAATGTCAGCTGATGCGAAAAGAAAAGCTGCATTACAGGCCAATCCACACTTATTCGCTCCTCATCCAACCGCCTCCAAGACTTCTCCCGAATATCCCCATCCTCTGGAATTCTTTGCCCCAACACGTCCGACTATCAACTACATTCGGATCCTTCAGACGGAACCTGAAAACCCATGTCTTCAGGAAAGCCTACAGCCTGCACGGACCCCGCTGCCTCCTCATCACTACCGAAGCTACCGCCTCACCAACTCCGGAGCTCCTGCAACCCTCAACCTACTGTTTCCTTCCCCATAATCCTGTAGAATGTAAGCCCGTAAGGGCAGGGTCCTCTCCCCTCTGTATCAGTTTGTCATTGTTAGTTTGTTTACTGTAAGCGATATCTGTAACTTGTATGTAACCCCGTCTCATGTAAAGCACCATGGATTCAATGGTGCTATATAAATAATAATAATAATATATCATGGGAGGAGTAGTTGTTGTTTTGGCAGGTGACTTCCTCCAAACACTACCTGTTATTCCAAGATCAACCCCTGCAGATGAGCTCAATGCCTGTCTCAAAGCATCGTACCTTTGGAGAAAAGTAAAGAAAATGTCACTGAACACAAACATGAGGGTCTACATGACAGGTGATGTTTCTCCTTGACTGTTTTCAAGCCAGCTATTGACTATTGGAGATGGCAAGGCACCAGTAAACTCAACCACTGGACAGATCACCTTCCCAAGCTCCTTTTGTTGTTCCATTGAGGAGTTGAAAGCAAAGGTTTTTCCAAACATTCAAGTTCACTTCAAAAATTCTGTCTGGCTGTGTGAAAGAGCTATTCTAGCTCACAAAAATGACAGTGTCAACAAGATCAATCATCAAATTCTAAATCTCCTTCCAGGTGTGTGCACAATCTACAAGTCAGTGGATACAGTAATAGACCCTGCTCAAGCATTATTTTATCCAACTGAGTTCCTTAATTCCTTGGAGCCACAAGGACTTCCTCCTCACAACCTCTTTCTAAAACCTGGAGCACCAATTCTGCTATTGAGAAATTTGGATCCAACAAAGCTGTGTAATGGAACAAGACTCTTGATTAAGAACCTGTTTCCACATGTAATTGAGGCAACCATTTTGACAGGATGTGCCACAGGAGAAGATGTTTTCATTCCAACAAGTCCTCTCATTCCATCTGATTTGCCTTTTGATTTTAAATGCCTCCAGTTTCCTGTTCGACAGGCATTTGCTATGTCCATCAACAAGGCTCAGGGACAGTCCTTGAAAGTAGTTGGAATCGATTTACAATCTCCATGCTTTTCTTATGGTCAACTTTATGTGGCCTGTTCAAGAGTTGGAACAGCCAATAATCTGTTCGTCTTTGCACCTGAAGGAAAAACGAAGAATGTCGTTTATCAAAAGGCTCTCGAATAAGTAGTAGAAGATTACTTCACATTACTTGACCAATTTAGTTAAATCTGTGTAAGTTGGCATCCCTGTCTTGTACACGCCTGTCTCCTTGTCACCGTTGCCCCTACCTGATGCCGGCATCTTTACATGGTGGTGGAGCCCCCCCTGGCTCCTCCTGCTAAATGACGCTGGCGCTGGCCGGCATTGCGGTTGCCTTGGTGACAAGGCGCGTCACTTCCGGGCCGAGAGCAAAACTTCCGGAAGCGCTGTTCACCGCCTGGTGACCGATTAATATTTAATTAGTCAGATCAAGAGTGGTGCACTCAACAAATGATGTGGTGCTCAAAGGAAAAAAGACTCAAATATGATAAAGAAAACCTTCGGCACTCAACAAGTCCACAACTTTTTGCTCTCAAATAGGAATAAATTTATTTAGCAGCCAGCAGCAAGATAAAAGACATCAAAATTCCAACGTTTCGGCGTACATTGCCTTTCTCAAGGAAGTCTGTATATAGCAAACAGTGTTCCTATTATATTATTTGCCAACGTGGCATGAGAAAAGAAAGCATAGCTGCAATAAATGAAATGCTGGCGTGCATCACGTGGCCCAAAGCGAGCTATCTTGCTGCTGGCTGCTAAATAAATTTATTCCTATTTGAGAGCAAAAAGTTGTGGACTTGTTGAGTGCCGAAGGTTTTCGATTAATATTTAAGACAGGCTGACATCAGTCTGGTCAGGCCTCTTGAAAGAGGAGAGGTCCGAAATGCGCGTTGGGGCAGACGCACTTGTCTGGACATCGGCACAGCCCCCAACTTCGGGCAGCCATCCACCGGTAAATATAATATTTTTGCTGGGCATTGTCCTTTGTTACTGTGATAGATTTTATATTGGATTTGGGAAGGCGGTAGTATGGGGGTGTGGTTTCTCTCCATGCATAGGCCGCGGTTATTTGAAATTGTGTATGATATTTTACTTTGCGTCAATCAATTGGGGCTATGCATATATATGTTATAATGACAGTTTATATCTGTTGCTAGATTACCTATATAAATATTTGTGGACCGAGGCAGAGAATTAATATTCATATATATATTATAAGTAAGTCCCTTGCCTGGATGAATGCGTCGCTTAATATGTATCACACTATGCAAGCATGCTTTTCTATTCCCCTTTTCCCCTATTGGTGCTACGTATTTTAAAGTTTGTGTTTCATAATATAATTTGTATTTTTTTTATTTTATAAATTTGGCCTTTTGATCATCCTTTTTTGGTTTTGGTTCTGTGAGACAGTTGATGATAGGTCTTGTAATCCCTATGGACACGTGGAGAGGATAAATTATAGGTAAATAACCATGTGTCCTTGTCATACTTGTTGTATTTGGTCCACATTTAATAGGAAGTTTATTGATGTTAGGAATATACTTCATCCATAAAGATACTGTATGGTTACATTCCTTGACCCATGGCCCTATCTGGTATATTTGTGGCCTTATATGTTCAGACTATTGTGATACTATGGGTGCAGTTAAACATTGGATTTGTTGCTTGTTTGATTTTCGGTGACTGATACCCTTCAAAGATTCTTTTGTAGATTTTCACATTTAGGCTGCCGTCACACTATCAGTATTTGGTCAGTATTTTACATCAGTATTTGTAAGCCAAAACCAGGAGTGGGTGATAAATGCAGAAGTGGTGCATATGTTTCTATTATACTTTTCCTCTAATTGTTCCACTCCTGGTTTTGGCTTACAGATACAGATGTAAAATACTGACCAAATACTGCTAGTGTGACGGCAGCCTTATTCTGTGAAGACTCCTATAAAAAGTATATCTACTTAGGTGAAGGACGTCAACTGTCGCAGGAATTTTAAGTGGAATACTAACAATGAGTATATAACATACCGTCAGGACTTTACACGTGTGTGTGTGTACCGGTGTAACAGGCCAGTTTAACCCCCCGCCCAGAATATACCCAGGGCCTAGGCCAGATTATACCCCGGGTATATTCTGGCCTAGCCCAAACTATACCCCGGGGTATAAATTGGACTAGTCCAGATTATACCCCTCCAGGTCAGAATATACCCCAGCTCCTGTAGATCAGGCAGCGCACAGGGCCCCAGGCAGCACACAGGGGCCCCAGGCAGCACACAGGGACCCCAGGCAACACACAAGGTCCCAGGCAGCACACAGGGGCCCCAGGCAGTGCACGGGGCCGAAGGCAGCACATGGGGCCCCAGGCAGCTCACAGGGCCCTAGGCAGCGCACATGGCCCCAAGCAGCGCAGGGGGCTCCAGGCAGCGCATGGGGCCCCAGGCAGAGCACGGGGGCCCAGACAGCGCACAGGGGCTCCAGGCAGTGCACAGGGCCCCAGGCAGCACACGGGCCCCAGGCAGCGCACATGGCCCCAGGCAGTGCAGGGGGCCCCAGGCAGCACACGGGGCCCCAGGCAGAGCACAGGGGCCCAGACAGCACACAGGGACCCCAGGCAGCGCATATGGCCCCATGCAGTGCAGGGGGCCCCAGGCAGAGCACGGGGTCCAGACAGCGCACAGGGGCCCCAAGCAGCGCACAAGGCCCCAGGCATCACATGGGGCCCCAGGCAGCGCATAGGGCCCCAGGCAGCACACGGGGCCCCAAGCAACACATCAGGTCCCAGGCAGCACACAGGGGTCCCAGGCAGCACACAGGGCCCCAGGCAGCACACGGGGCCCCAGGCAGAGCACGGGGCCCAAGGCAGCACATGAGGCCCCAGGCAGCACACAGGGGTCCCAGGCAGCACATGGGGCTCCAGGCAGCGCACAGGGGCCCCAGGCAGCACATGGGGCCCCAGGCAGAGCACGGGGGCCCAGACAGCGTACAGGGGCCTCAGGCAGCGCACATGGCCCCAGGCAGCGCAGGGGCCCCAGGCAGCACATGGGGCCCCAGACATCGCACATCGCACAGGGGCCCTAGACATCTTAAGCTAGTTTCACATTTGCGCACGGCTGTGAACGCTCTCAGTTAAGTCCCGCCCATTGTCATGCCCACCAATTAAGCTCCGCCCAGGTGCACATGCGGCCGCATGAGGCCTGCGTACCCTATCTTTATCATTGGGTGCGCAGGCCCTGCGGATGTTTGCGTCCGCATGTGTTGTTTTGACGATTCGGTGAACGCATGAAAATCCAACTTGTTGCCTTCGCCGCGGGTTGCAACATCGTCAAAAGAACGTCGGCTGAGCTTAACCGGCAGGCACAGCAGTGGTCAAGGCTTCACTGAGAGCGTACGCATGCGCACGGCTGTACCCAAATGTGAAACTAGGATTGAGTGATATACTCAAGAGCAGGGCCCCAGACATCGCACAGGGGGTCTCAGACAGCGTACAGTGGGTCCCAGAAAGAGCACAGGGGGGCCCAGACGGCACACAGGGGACATGCACTCTGTCTATTTCCCCCCCTTGCGCGCTATCTCTTACCCCCTAGCTCACTGTCTCTGCCCCCTGTGCGCTATCTGGGACCCCTGTGGGCTGCCTGGGGCTCCCGTTGGCTGCCTGGAGCCCTGTGCACTGCCTGGGGTCCCTGTGTTCTGCCAGGGGCCCCGTGTGCTGCCTGGGACCCCTGTGGGCTGCCTGGGGCTCCCGTTGGCTGCCTGGGGTCCTGTGCACTGCCTGGGGCACCGTGCGCTGTTTGGGGCTCCGTGCGCTGCCTGGGGCCCCTGTGTGCTGCCTGGGGCCCTGTGCGCTGCCTGGGGCCCTGTGCCCTGCCTGAGGCCCTGTGTGCTGCCTGAGGCCCCTGTGCGCTGCCTGGAGCCCTGAGGGCTGCCTGGGGCCCCTGTGGGCTGCCTGATGTCCTGTGCACTGCCTGGGGCACCGTGCACTATTTGAGGCTTCCTGCGCTGCCTGGGGCCCCTGTGTGCTGCCTGGGGCCCCAAGCACTGCCTGGGGCCCTATGCGCTCCCTGGGGCCCTGTACTCTGCCTGGGGCCCGGTGTGCTGCCTGGGGCCCTGTGCGCTGCCTGATCTACAGCAGCTGGGGTATATTCTGACCTGGTGGGGTATAATCTGGACTAGTCCAATTTATACCCCGGGGTATAGTTTGGGCTAGGCCAGAATATACCCGGGTATAATCTGGCCTAGGCCACTTTAACCCCGGGAACCCCGGGTATATTCTGAGCAGGGGGGGGGGGTTAATCTAGCCTGTTACACCGGCTGACTAGTTCAAGAAGATGCTTCTGGGAAAGTTTTTTTTTTTTTTCTTAAAGCATCATTTCCAACATATTTTTGGTCATTTTTTGCCATGGCTTTCCTGCCATTTTTTCCTTTTTTAAATGTATAAACTTGTGAGCTGCTTCCTAGAACTTGAAGAATGGTCAGGTCACTTCTTCCAACTGCTTCCTGTCTTCTGAAACTTGAAGCAGTAAAAAGAAGCTCCAAAAAATTCAACAAATGTTTATACTTTTTAGTGTTTATTTAGTGGTTTTTCAGTTGGGTTACAGAGTGGTCCAGCCTAAAAAAGACGATGTGTAAACATACCCTTTGAATTTTTGTCACATTCAATAAATGTCGACAACCAATTTAAATCCTCCGCCTTTGCCAGTGCAACAAATCAACTCTAAACAAATTGAGGGAAAGGTGTTAGGCTATGTGCACACGTTGCAGATTTGGGTGCCGAATTTTTTCTGCACAAAATCTGCATCTCCTGGCAGAAAACGCAGGTGCAGATTTAATGCGTTTTTCTTGCGGCTTTCAAGCGTTTTTTACCCCTGCGGATTTTACTCCTGCAGATCCACACAAAAGAAGTGACATGCTCCTTCTTTCAATTGTCTGCGTTTTCCGTGCGTAATTTTACACACCATTAGCACAGCATTTTTTTTTTAAATTTATATTGTACTGTAAATCACTTTGCAGATCTGCAGCGTTTCTGCGAGGAAAAAAACGCTGCGGATCCGCAGTAAATCTGCAACGTGTTCATAGCCCGAAAGGGATTGATTGGGTTAAAAAATAATGGCAATAGAGTTGCAAGTGTAGAAAAAATTATACTGAGATATATATTCACCTTCCCTAGGGCCAGCTCTGCCTCTGCTGCTGAGCTCAGCGGTTCTTGTTGTCTACACCAGCATCACCACCGTTCCCAGTGATGACTGCACCAGGAAAACATTAGGCTGCCGTCACACTAGCAGTATTTGGTTAGTATTGTAATCAGTATTTGTAAGCCAAAACCAGGAGTGGAACAATTAGAGGAAAAGTATAATAGAAACATATGCACCATTTCTGCATTTATCACCCACTCCTGGTTTTGGCTTACAAATACTGATGTAAAATACTGTCCAAACACTGCTAGTGTGATGGCAGCCTAAGATTGCCACTCACCATGTATAATAAAAACAGCTGTTCATTTTCTTGCCATGGTTGAGATGTATACAAAAAGAACAATATTCAGCAGGCCAGTAAATACTCAGATATATTCACCTTCCCAAGGTCCAGCTCTGCCTCTGCTGCTGAGCTCAGTAGTTCATGCAGTCTACACCTACATCACCACCGTGTCCAGTGACTGGCTGCAGCACTCATGTACAATGTAGTAGTGACACTGGAGCAGCGGAGAAGCAGTGCTGGATCTCGGCTGTGTGAGTATTGGGTGTATCTGTTATTTTCTACAGTGGCAACCCTATTGCTAAAAAATGTATTTTTACACTAGATGTTGGCCCGATTCAAACGCATCGGGTAATCTAGAATATGTATGTATGTATGTATGGCCTCGACCAATCAGAGACTGTGCCCATTGCTGATTGGTCGAGCCTCGACCAATCAGAGACTGTGCTCGTCGCTGATTGGTTGAGACTCGACCAATCAGAGACTGTGCCCGTCGCTGATTGGTCGAGGCCTGGTGGCCTCGACCAATCAGCGACGTGGGATTTCCAGGACAGACAGACAAACCCTTAGACAATTATATATATAGATGTTCTGCTTTCCATTTAGCTTATTATATGCCCTTAAATTCTTGTTTTCACAAGCTCATAGAGGAAAAACAACTGTTGCTGAATGTTTCAGAGCTGGAAGGAAGCAGTTGGCAAAACCACAGATGCCCCATAAGGTCAATCACAGAGAGAGTTTGGGTTTATTCCGTCAGATTTTTCCTTTACAAGATCTATCTGTGTATTTCATGAATAGAAATCGTATCTAATATAGATTATGCAGATATTCCCATGTCTGTGCATTTATGAGGACCAAGTGGTCCATACCAAAACTCAGAGACATGTCTGATTTTGAAATTCATGAGAGAAACTCTATGGGTCCATGAAAATGTTAGACAGCACTTGGATGCCATCCATGTGCCAGACGCCTTGGAAAACTTCTCATATGCAAAAAAAAATAAAAAATCATGAAAATCTGATGGTAAAAGCAAACACACTGGGCAAAACAATGATCAAAATCTTTTCTAAAACATTGATGAAAATTGTTCAGTTTTTTGAATACAAGAAAAATCAATAACGTCTTAATGAGCCTTAAGTTCTTATTCAGTTGTTGCTTTTCATGTATATGTTCTATCCAGGTTTTACTCCGATAGAAGTATTTGAGGGTATTCACATGTCCATCTTATCTTTGCAGTCCATTTGTCCTAGTCATGGATCAAAATACAAGTCTTAGGGCCAGAGACAATCATGGGCAGCACACAGATGTCACTCTTTTTTTTAATATTGTAATGAACAGAAGAAGCTTTGCAATATATATATTTTACACACACCCATCTTTTTTCATACAAAAAAAAATTACTGATAAAACTGATGATAAAATCTGTGTAACGAATGGAAATGGAGGCACAGATGTTGCAGTGTACATTCATTTATTGCAATTTTTGTGGAACCACGGGACCACTGTGCAGAGACTCCAAAGGGGGCGTATCTATGCGAGCCCCAGACACCCGTAGTAAGACCCCTCAAACAGGGTCGTATTGGAATGCCCGAGGGACACAGGTGCTACCTCCAGTTAGACCCTGGACATGTGGATGCTGACCCAGCGGAACAGGTGGAGTGGCTGGTATTGCGGGTAGCGAAGCACTCAGCTGACAGCAAGCAGAAGAATCAGGTATCAGGCTGGAGCCGGTAGAAACTGGTGCAGGAAGTTCAGACAATGTCCTAGGAGGCATAGAGAGGCACGGTTGGCACACTGAGGAGACAAACGGATTTAGCAGGACACTGGCAGAATACACCAATGTACGAGGAAACTGGGAATAGCAACAGGAAGCACTTGTTGCTCAGGCACCTCCTTAAGGACAGAGACAGTCAGTCATTGGCTGAAAGCATCTTTGAAAATGGCACACTGTCTCAGTAAGAGACCGGGAGTGCGCGTGCCCTTAGAGACGTGCCTGGAGACCTGCGGGGCGCGTGCAGAGTCCAGTAAGAAGCAGCAGCAGGAGCAGACAGTGTGGCATATGGTACGGGAGCCCCATGAGACCGGTGTCCCAGCCGGGCACCGCGTAAAAGTGGCGAGCCAGAGGCCACAAGTGAGGACCGGAGAGCAGAACGGGACGGAGGCACTACAATCTGACAATGAAATAATGATGAAAATCTGATCCAAAACACTAGTAATTTTTCTCGTTTGATTTTTATTAAAGTCTGAAATATAATTTCATTCAGTTCAACTTTTTTGACAATGTTAATCCAGAGGACAACAAAACCTCTGAGTCAGAAGTCAATTTTCTTTTCCTTAGGAAAGAAATCCACCAAATATGGAATTAATCCTTGGATCAGGAAAGAAATATATCTTGGTACCGTGTTAGCCAGTAGATAGAAAAATATTTAGAATTGAGAGTCCTCAGTGGTTGATACCTTTTAATGGCTAACTGAAAAGATGGTAACAAATTGCAAGCTTTCGAGACTACACAGGTCTCTTCATCAGGCAAAGACTAAAACAAATTCTGAAGAATCACATATTAATGCACAACATAGCATAGAAACAAAAAAAGGGAAAAAACATGGATAAGACAGGTGACATGAAGCAGAATTACCATGAGTGATAAACAGTTATGTCCATAAATATTGGGTCAGTTCTTAGATAAGATTGTTTTATTGGGGTCTGGTTCTGTTGTGGGGCACGGTGGCTCAGTGGTTAGCACTACAGCCTTGCAGCGCTGGAGTCCTGGGTTCAAACCCCATCAAGGACAACATCTGCAAAGAGTTTGTATGTTCTCTCTGTGCTTGCGTGGGTTTCCTCCGGGCACTCCGGTTTCCTCCCACATTCCAAAGACATACTGATAGGGAATTTAGATTGTGAGCCCCATCGGGGACAGTGATGATAATGTGTGTAACCTGTAAAGCGCTGCGGAATATGTTAGCACTATATAAAAATAAAAGATTATTATTAAAAGATTATTGTTGTGATGACCCCTCATAGTCTGAGGGGCAAGTTCCTTAGTTGACGTAAATCAGTGCAACACATTCATTCCTGCAGTGAGAGTGTCAAAGGTCGTCATCAGTTTATATTCCCAGACTCTTCTGTCTCTCTGTAATTTGAAGCTACCTTTTAACACAAGTAATTTCATGTCCATAATGTTATGATTTGGGAGACAAAAATGTATTGCCACAGGTAGATCCATTCTTTTTTCTCTTATTGTGTGGCAGTGAGAATTCATTCTTGTTCTAAGCTTTTGCCCTGTCTCCCCCACATACAGACCCCCAGTTGGACATTTAGTACAAATAATTAGGTACACCACATTAGAAGTGACGCAGCTGAAGGTACCTGGTGTCTTGTAGTCCTGATGTGAATTGGGGATCTTTATCTTGTCTGTGGTCATTATAAATGGACAGGTTTTACATTTTTTCTGATTGCAAGAAAAGGGACCTGCAGCTGTTGGAGAGGACAGGGAGCTCTTGACAATGATGCTTCTTAGATTTGGGGGCTGCCTAAAACACAGTAGTGGGGGTTCTGGAGAAATGGATTATAAGCGGGCATCTTTTTGTAGTAAAGGTTGTAATTTTCGTGCAGCTCCCCTTAGCACCTCCAGATTTGGATTGTAGGTAACCACAAGAGTTACCCGGTTGTTTTCTTCTTTAGCTTTGTAATGTAGCAGGTGATTCCTTGATATTCTGGTGGCTCTTGTAATCTGGTTTTCAATTGTTCTTGGATCGTAGCCCTGATTCAAAAAGGTCTTTCTGAGGCGACCAAGGTGTTCATCCCTATCCATTGGGTTGGAACATATACGATTGTATCTGATGGCTTGGCTGTAGCCAATAGAGTTTTTTTGTGTGTTTTGGATGGAAACTGTCCCATTTAAGGTATGTTGGACGGTCGATTGGCTTCTGATACAGGGATGTCTCTATTTTATTGTTCTGCTGCTTAATGATGGTGTCCAAAAAGTTAATTTCAGTGCAGGAGTAGTTGAGTGTCAAGTTGATGGTAGGATGAAATTGATTAAACTGTCCATGGAACGTCTTTAGCTGTTGCTCAGACTCCGTCTAGATGATTAAAATATCATCAATGTAGCGGTAGTAGGCCAGAGGCCTGATGGGACATGAGGACAAAAAGTCGCTTTCAAGCTTGGCCATGAAAAGATTTGCATACTGTGGGGCCATTTTACTTCCCATTACTGTGCCAGTCTCCTGTAGATAGATCTTCTTGTCAAATTCAAAGTAATTGTGGGTGAGGATGAATTTTATAAGTTTCACCACAGAATTTGCATTAGTCCCTGTGTTTTCCAGGAAGAATTTGCAGGCATTTAATCCATCCTGGTGTGGGATATTGGAGTACAAAGATTCCACATCCATGGTGGCCAGGATGGTTCCTTCTGGTACAGGACCTTTTGCTGATAGTTTATTCAATAGGTCAGTTGTGTGCTGAATGAAGCTGGGTGTATCCTTTACCAGGGGTTTACGAATACCCTCTACCCAACCAGATCAATTTCATCCTACCATCAACTTGACACTCAACTACTCCTGCACTGAGGACTCTCAATTCTAAATATTTTTCCCTGGATCAGTAACCTAACTCCAGTAATCTAGTAATCAATGCCTTCACAATGACAACATATAATGGCAGAGAGTTGCATAGTTTCACTGCCCATCCCCTTCTACATTGCTGTAGATTTTTTCCTCTATAGATTATAACAGTAATCATATGCCCCTGAGCGCTCTTTTCTCCAAACTAAATTACACTAATTTGGTCTTTCTGGAGTCCTCCTATTTCATTTATTAGAGTACACACATTTTTTCACATGTCTTCCAACTAGTAATTAGTTAAGTGATAGAACCAGGGACATCACTAGGCACTTTTATTTGGGGTCTGCACCCCAAAGCTCAAGTGCATTTATTTGATTTCCTTATTTTCCTCACATATATAGTACCAGTAAAAGGGATTTTCACACAAATAACACTTAAATTAACAGATCTTGGTATAAAAATAAGTTCCACAACTGGATGTTTTAACCCCTTCACGACCTACGACGAATTGGTACATCATAGGTCGTGTCTCAGCACTACATGCTGCGGGCTCCGACGATGAGCCCGCATATTTTCTGACACATGTCAATGGATTTCATCAGCTGACATGTGTCCCAACCCTCGCGGAAGGAATCACAATCCAACCGCGGCTTTTAACACGTTGAATGCCGCTGTCAATCTCTGACAGCGGCATTTAACATGCCAGCACCGAAAGTTTGTCTCGAATCTCGCCCATCGGTGCCCATGGCGTGATGGGTTGGCATGACAATCTGGGGTCTGCAGGAGACCCCTGTGGTTGCATTGCCAGATGGCTTTTAGCACCGCCCTGTGGATGATCATTTTAGCTACATATAGCTATATGTAGCACAAGCAATAGGATGATCGCAGCTTTTAGTCGCTTATGGAGATTATTAAAGCCAGTGAAGAGTGTAACAAAAAAAAAACTAAAAACATTAAAAAAGTTTTAATATAAAAATTCTAATCACCCCCCTTTCACCCATTCAAAAAAATACGCATTTAGTATCTCTGCACTTTTTTTTGCAATTTCACAGGGCTTTGAATTGTTTTTCCCGTTTTCCAGTACACAATGTGGTAAAACCAAATGGTGTAGTGCAAAAGTACATCTCGTCCCGCAGAAAACAAGCTCTCACATGGCCATATTGACAACAACTAAAAAATGTACAGTACAGACCAAAAGTTTGGGCACACCTCATGTAAAGATTTTTCTGTATTTTCATGACTATGAAAATTGTAAAGAAACAAAAAAGATGGCTGACAGCACTCATAAGCCGGAGCGCCCGTCCAGGTCCAGGGAACCCACTAGGACCATACGGTATACCAAAAGTAAAAATAGACAGCGCTCCATCCAGGTTTTGGTATGAAAATTGTAAATTCACACTGAAGGCATCAAAACTATGAATTAACACATGTGGAATTATATACTTAACAAAAAAGTGGGAAACAACTGAAATTATGTCTTATATTCTAGGTTCTTCAAAGTTGCTTTGATTACTGCTTTGCACACTCTTGGCATTCTCTTGATGAGCTTCAAGAGGTAGTCACCGAAAATTATCTTCCAACAATCTTGAAGGTTTTCACTTCACAGGTGTGCCCTGTCAGGTTTAATAAGTGGGATTTCTTGCCTTATAAATGGGGTTGGGGCCATCAGTTGTATTGAGCAGAAGTCTGGTGGATACACAGCTGATAGTCCTACTGAATAGACTGTTAGAATTTGTATTATGGCAAGAAAAAAAGCAGCTATGTAAAGAAAAATGAGTGGCCATCATTAATTTAAGACATGAAGGTCAGTCAGTCCAAAAAATTAGAAAAACTTTGAAAGTGTCCCCAAGTGCAGTTGCCAAAACCATCAGCGCTACAAAGAAACTGGCTCACATGAGGACCACTCCAGGAAAGGAAGACCAAGATTCACCTCTGCTTCTGGAGGATAAGTTTATCCGAGTCAGCAGCCCCAGAAATCGCAGGTTAACAGCAGCTCAGATTAGAGACCAGGTCAATGCCACACATAGTTCTAGCAGCAGACACATCTCTACAACAACTGTTAAGAGGAGACTTTGTGCAGCAGGCCTTCATGGTAAAATAGCTGCTAGGAAACCACTGCTAAGAACAGGCAACAAGCAGAAGAGACTTGTTTGGGCTAAAGAACACAAGGAATAGACATTAGACCAGTGGAAATCTGTGCTTTAATCTGATGAGTCCAAATTTGAGATCTTTGGTTCCAACCACCGTGTCTTTATGCGACGCACAAATGGTGAACGGATGGACTCTACATGCCTGGTTCCCACCGTGAAGCATGGAGGAGGAGGTGTGATGGTGTGGGGGTGCTTTCCTGGTGACACTGTTGGGGATTTATTCAAAATTGAAGGCATACTGAACGAGCATAGCTACCACAGCATCTTGCAGTAGCATGGTATTCCATCCGGTTTGCGTTTAGTTGGACCATCATTTATTTTTCAACAGGACAATGACCCCAAACACACCTCCAGGCTTTGTAAGGGCTATTTGATGAAGAAGGAGAGTGATGGGGTGCCACGCCAGATGACCTGGCCTCCACAGTCACCAGACCTGAACCCAATCGAGATGGTTTGGGGTGAGCTGGAACGCAGAGTGAAGGCAAAAGGGCCAACAAGTGCTAAGGCTATGTGCACACAATGCGGATTTTGCTGCGGATCCGCAGCGTTTCCGCAGCAGCGGATCCACAGCAGTTTCCCATGAGTTTACAGTACAATGTAAACCTATGGAAAATGAAATCCGCAGTACACATGCTGCGGAAAAAAACGTGCGGAAACGCAGCGGATTATTTTCCGCAGCATGTCAATTCTTTGTGCGGAATCCGCAGCGGTTCTACACCTACTCCAATAAAAAACTGCAGATGTAAAACCGCAGCGGAATCCGCAGTAGAATCCGCAGCGGTTTTCCAATGCAGATTTATCAAATCCGCTGCGGAAAAATCCGCAGAGGATCTTTCTACGTGTGCCCATAACCTAAGCATCTCAGGGAACTCCTTCAAGATTGTTGGAAGACCATTCCCGGTTACTACCTCTTGAAGCTCATCAAGAGAATGCCAAGAGTATGCAAAGCAGTCATCAAAGCAAAAAGGTGGCTACTTTGAAGAACCTAGAATATAATGCATATTTTCAGTTTTCCACTTTTTTGTTAAGTATATAATTTAACATGTGTTAATTCATAGTTTTGATGCCTTCAGTGTGAATTTACAATTTTCATAGTCATGAAAATACAGAAAAATCTTTAAATGAGAAGGGGTGTCCAAACTTTTGGTCTGTACTGTATGGTTCTGGGAAGAAGGGGAGCAAAAAAACGGAAACACAAAGGAAAACCCCAAGGTCATGAGATGGTTAAAAAATATTGTTCCTGTGCCGAGATAATCCTATACATGTGCCCCTGCTGTGTACTGTGTAATGGCTGTGTCTGACCATGCAGAACATGGTTTGATCATACCACAGCTCCTGGGCAGGGGATCACAGCTGACAAAAATCTCAGATGTAAAATATTGCTTAAAACAAGCAGGAAAATAATTTTACCTCACAAAAAGAATCATCTGTGATCCCGTGCTGTAATGTCTGTATATTCTCTTTTGCGTCTTCTCCTGCCCAGGAGCTGTGGTATGATCAAACCATGTTCCTGCACAGTCAGACACAGTCATTACACAGCACAGGGGCACATTTATAAGATTATCTCGGAACAGGAACATTGTTTAACATATCCAACTGAGGAACCTATTTGTATTCTAAGATCTATTGTTCTTTTTTTGTAGAACAACCTCTAATTCCATAGAGCTAGTGGTGTATCCTCACACATCCCCTGTAGACTGTGAGCCCTCTCGGGCAGGGTCCTCTCTCTCCTTCTAGACCCGTTAGTGCTTTTTTTTTGCTTATGATTATTTATTTGTCCTCTTTTCACATGTAAAGCGCCATGGAATAAATGTTGTTCAGCAATGGAGTCTTGCGTGGTGAGTATGCATACAGTGCATTACTTATAGTTTTCTTTGAAACAATTGTACCTGATTCTTGGTCTTCCTGTAGCTGCTAACATTTGGTTCCTGGACAATTCTTCTGATTGTTTTCACTCCTCTGAAATCTTGCGGGGAACACATGGTCATGGCTAGTTTATAATGAAATTATGTTGTTTCCACTTATGTATTATTGCCGCAACAATGCTCAATATTCAGTAGTTTAGAAATTCTTCTGTCAATGCCATCAGTATGTTTTGCAATAATAAAGTTCTGAAGGTCTTGAGACAGCTCACTGGTTTTGCCCATCCCGAGATGTTCCTTGTGTGGTATTTTGGTAAAGAGACACCTTTTTTTTTTTAGGTCATAAGCTGAACCAGCTGATATTATTTTTCACTTAAGTGGCAGGATTGCTTTCTAATTACTGATAGATTTTAGCTGGTGTCATGACTTTTCATAGCTTTTTGCACATCTTTCTTCATGTGTTCAATACTTTCACCATGTCATAGGGAAATGCCAACATACTATAGATTTGAAGCAATGCAAAGACAATAACTGCAAAGAAGTTTGTATGTTCTGCCCAGTTTTTTGTGGGTTTCTTCCGGGTACTCCTATTTTCTCTCACACTCCAAAAACATACTGATAGGGGATTTAGATTGAGCCCCAATGGGTGCAGTAAGGCCACATGCACACGTTGAGTATTAGGTGAGTTTTTACCTCAGCATTTGTAAGCCAAAACCAGGAGTGGGTGATAAATACAGAAGTGATGCATATGTTTCTATTATACTTTTCCTCTGATTGCTCCACTCCTGGTTTTGGCTTACAAATCCTGAGGTAAAATACTGACCAAATACTGAATGTGTGCACATGGCCTAATAATGTACAGCTCTATTATTATTATTTTATTATTACACATTTTTTATAGCGCCATTTATTCCATGGCGCTTTACAATATTGATCGCAATGTGATCGCACATCAGAGGACAGAGAAATAGGGGGATTCGGGGACCCTAGCATACTCACCTAGGTCCCTGGATCCTCTTGCTGCTCCTCCTGGCCGCCGGCAGAAGAACATGGCGGACGCATGCCCAGTGCGCCCGCCATCTGTCTCCATCTGCCGGCCGGCAGGAGAACAGCGGTTAGGGCTAAAATTAGGGTTAGGGTTAGGGGTAGGGTTAGGGGTAGGGTAGGGGTAGGGTTAGGTTAGGGGTAGGGTTACGGCTAGGGTTAGGTTAGGGGTAGGGTTAGGTTAGGGTTAGGGGTAGGGCTAAATTTAGGGTTAGGGTTGGGGCTAAATTTAGGGTTAGGGTTGGGGCTAAATTTAGGGTTAGGCTTGGGGCTAAATTTAGGGTTAGGCTTCTTTCACACTTACGTCGGTACGGGGCCGTCGCAATGCGTCGGCCCGACATACCGACGCACGTTGTGAAAATTGTGCACAACGTGGGCAGCAGCTGTAGTTTTTCAACGCATCCGCTGCCCAATCTATGTCCTGGGGAGGAGGGGGCGGAGTTACGGCCACGCATGCGCGGTCAGAAATGGCGGATGCGACGTACAAAAAAACGTTTCATTGAACGTTTTTTTGTGCCGACGCTCCGCCAAAACACAACTGATCCAGTGCACGACGGACGCGACGTGTGGCCATCCGTCACGATCCGTCGGCAATACTATGGGCAAAAAACGCATCCTGCGGGCACATTTGCAGGATCCGTTTCTTGTCCAAAACGACGGATTGCGACGGAATGCCAAACAACGCAAGTGTGAAAGTAGCCTTAGGGCTAGGGTTAGGGTTGGGGCTAAAGTTAGGGCTAGGGTTGGGGCTAAAGTTAGGGTTAGAGCTGGGATTAGGTTTAGGGTTTGGATTAGGGTTGGTATTAGGGTTAGGGTTGGCATTAGGGTTACGCTTGGGATTAGGGTTAGGTTTGGGATTAGGGTTAAGGTTAGGGTTGTGATTAGGGGTGTATTGGGATTAGGGTTAGGTTTGAGGTTAGGGTTGAGATTAGGATTAGGGGTGTGTTGGATTTAGGGTTTTGATTAGGGTTATGGTTAGGGTTGACATTAGGGTTGTTTTGGGGTAAGGGTTGTGATTATGGTTAGGGTTAGTGATTAGGATTATGGATCAGGTTGGGATTAGGGTTAGGGGTTGGAGCTAGAATTGGGGGGGTTTCCACTGTTTAGGTACATCAGGGGGTCTCCAAACACGACAGCCAATTTTGCGCTCAAAAAGTCAAATGGTGCTCCCTCCCTTCTGAGCTCTGCCGTGCGCCCAAACAGTGGGTTACCCCCACATATGGGGCATCAGCGTACTCGGGATAAATTGGACAACAACTTCTGGGGTCCAATTTCTCTTGTTACCCTTGTGAAAATAAAAACTTGGGGGCTACAAAATCTTTTGTGTGAAAAAAAAAATATTTTTTATTTTCACGACTCTGCATTCTAAACTTCTGTGAAGCACTTGGGCATTCAAAGTTCTCACCACACATCTAGATAAGTTCCTTGGGGGGTCTAGTTTCCAAAATGGGGTCACTTGTGGGGGGTTACTACAGTTTAGGTATATCAGGGGCTCTGCAATCGCAACATAATGCCCACAGACCATTCTATCAAAGTCTGCATTCCAAAAAGGCGCTCCTTCCCTTCCGAGCTCTGCCGTGCGCCCAAACAGTGGTTTACCCCCACATATGGCACATCAGCGTACTCGGGATAAATTGGACAACAACTATTGCAGTCCAATTTCTCCTGTTACCCTTGTGAAAATAAAAACTTGGGGGCTACAAAATCTTTTTTGTGGAAAAAAAAAATATTTTTTATTTTCACGGCTCTGCATTATAAACTTCTGTGAAGCACTTGGGCATTCAAGGTTCTCACCACACATCTAGATAAGTTCCATGGGGGGTCTAGTTTCCAAAATGGGGTCACTTGTGGGGGATTTCTACTGTTTAGGCACATCAGGGGCTCTCCAAACGCGACATGGCGTCCGATCTCAATTCCAGCCAATTCTACATTGAAAAAGTAAAACGGCACTCCTTCTCTTCCAAGCTCTGCGGTGCGCCCTAACAGTGGTTTACCCCCACATATTGGGTATCAGCGTACTCAGGAGAAATTGCACAACAACTTTTGTGGTCTAATTTCTCCTGTTACCCTTGTGAAAATAAAAATTTGTGGGCAAAAAGATCATTTTTGTAGAAAAAATGCGATTTTTTTTTTCACGGCTCTACGTTATAAACTTCTGTGAAGCACATGGGGGTTCAAAGTGCTCGCCACACATCTAGATAAGTTCCTTAAGGGGTCTAGTTTCCAAAATGGTGTCACTTGTGGGGGGTTTCCACTGTTTAGGCACATCAGGGGCTCTCCAAACGCGACATGGCGAACAATCTCAATTCCAGCCAATTCTGCATTGAAAAAGTCAAACGGCGCTCCTTCACTTCTAAGTTCTGCGGTGCGCCCTAACAGTGGTTTACCCCCACATATGGGGTATTGGCGTATTCAGGAGAAATTGCATAACAAAATTTATGGTTACATTTCTGTTTTTACACTTGTGAAAATAAAAAAAATGGTTCTGAATTAAGATGTTTGCAAAAAAAAGTTAAATGTTCATTTTTTCCTTCCACATTGTTTCAGTTTCTGTGAAGCACGTAAAGGGTTAATAAACTTCTTGAATGTGGTTTTGAGAACCTTGAGGGGTGTAGTTTTTAGAATGGTGTCACACTTCATTATTTTCTATCATATAGACCCCTCAAAATGACTTCAAATGTGATGTGGTCCCTAAAAAAAAATGGTGTTGTAAAAATGAGAAATTGCTGGTCAACTTTTAACCCTTATAACTCCCTAACAAAAAAAAATTTTGTTTCCAAAATTGTGCTGATGTAAAGTAGACATGTGGGAAATGTTATTTATTAACTATTTTTCGTGACATATCTCTCTGATTTAAGGGCATAAAAATACAAAGTTTGAAAATTGCAAAATTTTAAAAATTTTCGCCATATTTCCGTTTTTTTCATAAATAATCGCAAGTAATATCGAAGAAATGTTACCACTAACATGAAGTACAATATGTCACGAAAAAACAATCTCAGAATCAGCGGGATCCGTTGAAGCGTTCCAGAGTTATAACCTCATAAAGTGACAGTGGTCAGAATTGCAAAAATTGGCTCGGTCATTAAGTACCAAATTGGCTGTCACTAAGGGGTTAATAAAGGTAGCATTTAAGGATACATAGTTACATAGTTATTAAGGTTGAAGGAAGACTATATGTCCATCTAGTTCAACCCATAGCCTAACCTAACATGCCCTAACATGTTGATCCAGAGGAAGGCAAAAAAAACCCATGTGGCAAAGAGTTTGCTCCACATTGGGGAAAAAAATTCCTTCCCGACTCCACATACGGCAATCAGACTAGTTCCCTGGATCAACACCCTATCAAGGAATCTAGTGTATATACCCTGTAACATTATACTTTTCCATAAATGTATCCAGTCCCCTCTTAAATTTAAGTAATGAATCACTCATTACAACATCATACGGCAGAGAGTTCCATAGTCTCACTGCTCTTACAGTAAAGAATCCGCGTCTGTTATTATGCTTAAACCTTTTTTCCTCCAAACGCAGAGGATGCCCCCTTGTCCCAGTTTCAGGTCTATGATTAAAAAGATCATCAGAAAGGTCTTTGTACTGTCCCCTCATATATTTATACATTAAAATAAGATCACCCCTTAGTCTTCGTTTTTCCAAACTAAATAGCCCCAAGTGTAATAACCTATCTTGGTATTGCAGACCCCCCAGTCCTCTAATAACCTTGGTCGCTCTTCTCTGCACCCGCTCCAGTTCAGCTATGTCTTTCTTATACACCGGAGACCAGAACTGTGCACAGTATTCTAAGTGTGGTCGAACTAGTGACTTGTATAGAGGTAAAATTATGTTCTCCTCATGAGCATCTATACCTCTTTTAATGCATCCCATTATTTTATTTGCCTTTGTAGCAGCTGCCTGACACTGGCCACTGAATATGAGTTTGTCATCCACCCAGGTCTTTTTCATTGACGGTTTTGACCAGAGTTTTAGAATTAAGCACATAATTATACATCTTATTACTTCTACCCAAGTGCATGACCTTACATTTATCCCCATTAAAGCTCATTTGCCATTTATCAGCCCAAGCTTCAAGTTTACATAAATCATCCTGTAATATAAAATTGTCCTCTTCTGTATTGATTGCCCTGCAGAGTTTAGTGTCATCTGCAAATATTGAAATTCTACTCTGAATGCCCCCTACAAGGTCATTAATAAATATGTTAAAAAGAGGGCCCAATACTGACCCCTGTGGTACCCCACTGCTAACCGCTACCCAGTCCGAGTGTGCTCCATTAATAACCACCCTTTGTTTCCTATCCCTGAGCCAGCTCTCAACCCACTTGCACATATTTTCCCCTATCCCCATTATTCTCATTTTATGTATCAACCTTTTGTGTGGCACCGTATCAAAAGCTTTTGAAAAGTCCATATACACTACGTCCACTGGGTTCCCTTGGTCCAGTCCGGAACTTACCTCTTCATAGAAACTGATCAAATTAGTCTGACATGAACATGGATTAGGGTAACATCACAACCTAAGCAGCTTATCGACATAAATTCCATATTAAATCCTTTAGTGTTCAAGAAGTGGCTTAAAATGATGATGGTCCTCGAATAGTAAAATCCATTCAAACCTTTGTGAGGAGGTTTAAAATGTTAATGCCGTGCCCATATTTATGTGTAGATATCACATCTGGATCCCTGTGGTCCCACGGAACAGAATTTACTGATAGTGTAGGGTACTATGGCACTTTAAGATCAGTATAATAGAAACAACCATAGGTCGGAGTGTTACAAGTGAAATAAAGGCAGTTTTCCACTTATCTGCATGAGCCCTAATGCTCACCAGGCCAGGTTCTATGCAGTGCTCCATCCCCTTCGATCTGGGGCTACAGCGTTGCTTGGAGTCCTCAACATACTTAGTATTAGGCCTCATGTAAATCAAGTCTATTTTTTTTTTCAAACTTTTCAGGATTTTATTTACATGTACTATAACCTCTAATTTCACATTTTTTTCACATTTATGTATCACTAGCTGAAGAGCCCAAAGTTGCCTGGGCATAGTAAATATCTGTGGTTAGTTATAGCACCTCACTTCTTATTTTCCCATCAGGCCTCTCATTTAGCACCTCACATCTCTCATTTTCTCCCTCACATCTCTTATTCCCCCTAACACTTGTCATTTCGACCTCACATCTGTCATTTTCCGATCACTCCACTATTTTCCCTCACTCCTCTCATTTTGCACTTACACCTTTTCATTTTCACCTCACGCCTCTCATTTTCCCCTCAGTATATACATGTTTGTCATCTCCCTTATATATAGTATACACCTGTATGTCATCTACTGTATAGTATATACCTGTATGTCATCTCCCCTGTATACAGGTCCTTCTCAAAAAATTAGCATATAGTGTTAAATTTCATTATTTACCATAATGTAATGATTACAATTAAACTTTCATATATTATAGATTCATTATCCACCAACTGAAATTTGTCAGGTCTTTTATTGTTTTAATACTGATGATTTTGGCATACAACTCCTGATAACCCAAAAAACCTGTCTCAATAAATTAGCATATCAAGAAAAGGTTCTCTAAACGACCTATTACCCTAATCTTCTGAATCAACTAATTAACTCTAAACACATGCAAAAGATACCTGAGGCTTTTATAAACTCCCTGCCTGGTTCATTACTCAAAACCCCCATCATGGGTAAGACTAGCGACCTAACAGATGTCAAGAAGGCCATCATTGACACCCTCAAGCAAGAGGGTAAGACCCAGAAAGAAATTTCTCAACAAATAGGCTGTTCCCAGAGTGCTGTATCAAGGCACCTCAATGGTAAGTCTGTTGGAAGGAAACAATGTGGCAGAAAACGCTGTACAACGAGAAGAGGAGACCGGACCCTGAGGAAGATTGTGGAGAAGGACCGATTCCAGACCTTGGGGAACCTGAGGAAGCAGTGGACTGAGTCTGGTGTGGAAACATCCAGAGCCACCGTGCACAGGCGTGTGCAGGAAATGGGCTACAGGTGCCGCATTCCCCAGGTAAAGCCACTTTTGAACCATAAACAGCGGCAGAGGCGCCTGACCTGGGCTACAGAGAAGCAGCACTGGACTGTTGCCAAGTGGTCCCAAGTACTTTTTTCTGATGAAAGCAAATTTTGCATGTCATTCGGAAATCAAGGTGCCAGAGTCTGGAGGAAGACTGGGGAGAAGGAAATGCCAAAATGCCTGAAGTCCAGTGTCAAGTACCCACAGTCAGTGATGGTGTGGGGTGCCATGTCAGCTGCTGGTGTTGGTCCACTGTGTTTCATCAAGGGCAGGGTCAATGCAGCTAGCTATCAGGAGATTTTGGAGCACTTCATGCTTCCATCGGCTGAAATGCTTTATGGAGATGAAGATTTCATTTTTCAGCACGACCTGGCACCTGCTCACAGTGCCAAAACCACTGGTAAATGGTTTACTGACCATGGTATTACTGTGCTCAATTGGCCTGCCAACTCTCCTGACCTGAACCCCATAGAGAATCTGTGGGATATTGTGAAGAGAAAGTTGAGAGACGCAAGACCCAACACTCTGGATGAGCTTAAGGCCGCTATTGAAGCATCCTGGGCCTCCATAACATCTCAGCAGTGTCACAGGCTGATTGCCTCCATGCCACGCCGCATTGAAGCAGTCATTTCTGCCAAAGGATTCCCGACCAAGTATTGAGTGCATAACTGAACATTATTATTTGTTGGTTTTTTTGTTTGTTATTAAAAAACACTTTTATTTGATTGGATGGGTGAAATATGCTAATTTATTGAGACAGGTTTTTTGGGTTATCAGGAGTTTGTATGCCAAAATCATCAGTATTAAAACAATAAAAGACCTGACAAATTTCAGTTGGTGGATAATGAATCTATAATATATGAAAGTTTAATTGTAATCATTACATTATGGTAAATAATGAAATTTAACACTATATGCTAATTTTTTGAGAAGGACCTGTATAGTATATACTTGTATGTCATCTCTTCCTATATATAGTATATACCTGTATGTCATCTCCTCTATATATAGTATATATCTGTGTCATCTCCTCCTGTATATAGTATATACCTGTATGTCATCTCCCCTGTATATAGTATATACCTGTATGTCATCTCCCCTGTAAATAGTATATACCTGCTGTATGTCATCTCCTCCTGTATATTATATATACCTGTGTCACCTCCTCCTGTATATAGTATATACCTGTATGTCATCTCTTTTGTATATAGTATATACCTGTATGTCATCTCCTGTATATAGTATATGCCTGTATGTCATCTCCCCCGTATATACCTGCTGTATGTCATCTCCTCCTGTATATAGTATAAACCTGTCATCTCCTGTATATAGTATATACCTGTGTAATCTCCTCCTGTATATAGTATGTACCTGTATGTCATCTCCTGCTGTATATAGCATTATGCCTGTATTATCTCCCCTGTATATAGCAATATGCCTGTATTATCTCCCCTGTATATAGCAATATGCCTGTGTCATCTCCTCCTGTATATAGTATATATCTGTGTCATCGCCTCCTGTATTAGACCTCGTTCACACGTTATTTGCTCAGTATTTTTACCTCAGTATTTGCAAGCTAATTTGACAGCCTGATAAATCTCCAGCTAACAGGAAGCCCTCCCCCCTGGCAGTATATATTAGCTCACACATACACATAATAGACAGGTCATGTGACTGACAGCTGCCGTATTTTCTACATGGTACATTTTTTGCTCTTGTAGTTTGTCTGCTTATTAATCAGATTTTTATTTTTGAAGGATAATACCAGACTTGTGTGTGTTTTAGGGCGAGTTTCATGTGTCAAGTTGTGTGTTGCAACATGCACGTAGCGACTTTTGTGAGATGAGTTTTGTGTGGCGACATGCGTGTAGCAACTTTGTGTGTGTCGAGTTGCATGTGACAGGTTAATGTAGCAAGTTGTGTGCAGCAAGTGTTGCGCATGGCGAGTTATGCGCGTAGTGAGTTTTTTTGTGTGGTGCGTTTTGAGTATGTGCAAGTTTTGTGTGAGGCAACTTTTGCATGTTTTGCAACTCTTGTGCATGTGGCAATTCTTCCGCGTGTGCAAGTTTTGCGTGTAGCAAGTTTTCCATGAGGTGAGTTTTGCACGTGTGGCGAGTTTTGCGTGAGCCTAGTTTTGCATGTGGCGAGTTTTGCGCGTGGCGAGTTTTGAGTGGCGACTTTTGTGTTTCGACTTTTATGTGGCGAGGTTGGTGTATGTGTGGTGAAATGTGTGCTGAGGGTGGTATATGTGTTCAAGCACGTGGTAGTGTGTGGCGCATTTTGTGTGTTCATATCCCCGTGTGTGGTGAGTATCCCATATCGGGGCCCCACCTTAATAACTGTATGGTATATACTCTTTGGCGCCATCACTTTCATTCTGTAAGTCACCCTTCTTCACATCTGGCAGCTGTCAATTCTCCTTCAACACTTTTCCTTTCATTTTTTCCCTATTATGTAGATAGGGGCAAAATTGTTTGGTGAATCGGAACGCACGGGCTTAAAATTTTGCCTCACAACATAGCCTATGACGCTCTTGGGCTATGTTCACACATCGGGTCCTGTCCCTGCGGGTTCTCCCGCAGCGGATTTGATAAATCTGCAGGGCAAACCCGCTGCGGTTATCCCTGCAGATTTATCACGTTTTGTCCTGCGGGTTCCGCTGCGGGATTTTACCCCTACTATTGATGCTGCATATGCAGCATCAATAGTAATGTTAAAAATAATAAAATCATGATATACTCCCCCTCTGACGTCCCGATCTCCTCGGCGCTGCAGGTGGCGGTCCGGTTCCAAAGATGCTGTGCGAGGACCTTCGTGACGTCACGGTCATGTGACCGCGACGTCACCGCAGGTCCTGGTCGCATAGCAAACCTGAGACCGGACGGCCACGTGCAGCGCTGAGACTTCAGAGGTGAGTATATCATGATTTTTTTTTTTTTTTACTCAAATATGGTTCCCGGGGCCTGGAGGAGAGTCTCCTCTCCTCCACCCCGGGTACCATCCGCACATTACCGCTTACTTCCCGCATGGTGTGCACAGCCCCATGCGGGAAGTAAGCGGATCAATGCATTTCTATGGGTGCAGAATCGCTGCGATTCTGCACAAAGAAGTGACATGCTGCAGGTTGTAAACCGCTGCGTTCCCGCGCGGTTTTTCCCGCAGCATGTGCACAGCGGTTTGCGGTTTCCATAGGGTTTACATGTTACTGTAAACGCTATGGAAACTGCTGTGGACCCGCAGCTGCAAAATCGCCGCGGTAAAAACCGCAATGTGTGAACATAGCCTTGGGGTCCAGACGTGTGACTGTGCAAAATTTTGTGGCTGTAGTTGCGACGGCGCAGATGCCAATCCCGGACATACACAGCTTTATATATTAGATAATAACAATTCAAGACAATTTCCAAGTAGAAAATGGGGTTTATTTTTAGGACTTTCAAGTTACTTTACAGGTCACTCATCAGTACATACATTCAGCTGGAGAAAAAGGGTTTCATTGCTTGATTCACAATCCAACTTCTCCTCTAATGGTATATGTCTGTACAACAAAAATCTACAAACGGCCATCAAATTAAAACAGTTCCTACAACTGGTGCCACCAGGTAGGTTCTACATGTGGTGCCTCCTACTCATATGCCACTCTGCTGAAGCAATAACTGAAAAACATTCCATTTCCAGTGCTTTCAGGTCAAGCTGCCTGCAGAAACCCTGAATATTGAGCTGCCCCTTAACCTTTAGCTTCAGACTTCCGTAATACAGTCAATTCAGTCGTACATGGAGAGATTGGGCTTTACTTGCATAAAATGGACACTACAATGTTATTGTATGGCGGATTGGATATCAGCATAAGCATTCCTATGTTGATTGCCAATTAAGCGGCCATCCCCACGATACTCCTTGCTTTTAGGACCTCATACGTTAATTCTATCGATGTGCTCAATTACATCATACACTCCAGGTCCTTGAGGGTCTTGATCAGCTATGTGCTCTCTACATGTAATTTCTCTATACAGTATATAAACTTGTTGCACTTATGTCACTGCCCTTTTATCATACAGCATAAAAGATCAACTGAGACAGGGTTTTTGGAAACCGAATGAATTAAAAGTGCATTACTGCTTTAAGAAAGTTGCCACAGCAACCAAAGCCCTCAAATAAGTTTCAATATTTTGGCTTGATGGTGTACAGTACATGTTTCTTCTTCACTAGTGGTCGCAAACAACTGCTGTTGCTGTGCAGCTGTAGGAAGCACTTTAACATGTAGGGATGCTCATCTACTGGCCTTCTGGATCCCCACAAAGCAGATCATTAGCTAAGTGAGCCCTTGTAACACTTTCCCCTATGCCTAGATTTGATTTCTTAACTAGCACGTGATCCAGTTAGTTAAAACCATGATCCCAAGACGCTAAAAAACAACTGGATTTATCCACACACAACCTGAAGGATTAGTTTGGGTAAATTGCACATATTAAGGACGGAGGAGCTAACTGCCGTCACACCAGTAGCTAGTAGGATTGGATTTTCTTTCACTACTGATACTTTTGACAACTGCATAGGATGAGCAAATAATGGCACTCCCCACTATCCTGGGTCTTTTCTGCTGCCACCAAATGTAGTCATCCTACCATATGGTACTTAAATCATTGTGGAGACATTACCTTTCCAAAAGTTGTCATTCCTGCCCAACTGGTTCTCCTTCCAGTTTGTGATACCTAAGGACTGCCAACTGGTTCTCCTTCCAGTTTGTGATGCCTAAGGACTGATTACATGCTAACCCACATAAACTATGCAGGAACGCACCTCCCTGAGATCTTGGGTGCCATAATACCCAATGTTATAACAAATGATAGACAAATCACAATCCTCCAAATGCAGGCTGATTCAGTATTTAAGGACTAACCCACCTTCTTCACCTCTTCATGAGAACAGGTGAATTATACTTTCTGAGTCTATGGGATTGGAACCACAGCAAAACCCATCTGGCTTAAAAGCAGGTTTTTTTCACATTAACAATATAAAGTGAGAAACAAAGAAAAAAAATTGTAGTCAAATGAATAGTTCCAAGGGCCATGCACATTCCAAAATCATTTATGAAACAATACAAATGCACTAAATAAATAGCAAATTTCATAGACTTGGTAATGGATCCAGGGAGATTTTTTTTTTTTACACTTATCATAAAGACTATAGCTTATAGGTTGTCATGTAGTCGCCGGTGTCTCACCAGATGCGAGTCTCGCGTGAACCGTTTTCCGCACTCCTGACACTCAAAAGGCTTTTCTCCTGTGTGTGTGGTCTGATGCCTCATGAAAAGGGAATAGAAGGTGAAACTTTTCCCACATTCGGCGCACATGAAAGATTTTTCTTTTGAATGTATTTTTTGATGTTTAATGAGAGCAGTGTCTGATGTGAAGGTCTTGTCACAACAAGGACATTCATAGTCCGTCTCTCCAGTATGAAGTTTCATATGTTGAGTCAAGAGGGCTGGATACTGAAAGCCTTCTCCACATTGGGGACAAGCATGTGTGGTTTGTTTCGTGTGTGTCCTCTGGTGTCTGGCTAGATGAGACTTTTTGGTGTAACTTTTCCCGCACTGAGAGCAGATGTATGGTCTTTTCTTCTTGTGCATCTTTGCATGTCGCTCAAGAAACTCCAGATTCTCAAAGCATTTTCCACATTCTAGGCAGGAAAATGGTTTATTGCCCTTGTGGATTTTGCGATGCCTAACAACATGCGCTTTCCTACGGAAATATTTGCCACAATCAGGGCACATGTACGGTTTCTCTCCTGTATGTGTTCTGTAGTGGTCAGCCAGCTGGGACCGACTGGGGAATTCTTTACCGCATTCAGAACAAATGCAATCGGTCGCTTCTGCATGACTTTTCAGATGATGGTTAAGAAGACTCTGACTTGCAAAACTCTTCCCACATTCAGGGCACGAAACTGCAGCTATGTGGCTACCCCAATGCAACTCCAGAAGGGCTTCAAAACGGAATGATTTGCCACACTCTGTGCAAGAAAATGGCTTTTCCCCTTCATGAACTACTTGGTGTTCCTCTAGTTGTGCGACATCATCAAAGCTTTCCCCACATTCAGAGCATGGAAATGTCTCAATCTGGTCATAGCCCATACAAGGGTCTTGTGGTTGAGCTTGTTTAATGGGAGTGTAGACCTCCACTTGGTTTGTTTTGTGTATTTTACGATGCTGGTTTAGGACATCCTGGCGATGAAAAGACTTACCACATTCTGGACAGGGATAGATCTCCTTGTCTCCATGAATTCGCTGGTGTCGGAGCATGTGAGATTTCCTTCTGAAGCCTTTCCCGCAGTTTGAGCAAACAAAAGGCTTTTCACCAGTGTGAATCCTCTGATGTATATCGAACTCTGTCTTACAAGAATACTGTTTTCCACATTCACAACATATCAGTGGCTTCTTCTGATGGGATTTAGAGTGGTGGAGGAGAAGACTGTTGTATTTGAAACATTTCCCACATTCTGAACAAGAATACGGTTTGTCCTGATTGTCTGTTGTCTGGTGTAAGTTGCTGGAATGAGCAGAATAGTATTCATATGTAATCTCCTCCATATATGGTTCCTGGCATAACTGAGAAACTGATAGATTTTCAGTGCTTGTTTGCATTTCGTCATCTTCATAGTACTGTTCCTTTATAAAAGTAGAGCCATAATCCGTTTGAGAATTTTCAGAACCTGTATTGATATCTGTGTCCCTCAAACTTCCTTCAGCGCTTTCAGCTAGTATGAAGTGCCTTTGTGATTGTTCTACTGATACGGATATGCCAGTTTCTATGAGAGATCCCTCTTCTTCCGAGGCCGGTTCTTGCTTAATCTGCATGCTTGTATATGGTGTTGGCAATTGGTCCATTAGAACTTGGGGGTATAAGGAAACACTATTCTTAGGTCGAGTATGTATGCGTTCAATTTGTATAGGGAGCTCACTTAATCTGGAATTTTCTTCGGCCCAATCAACAGGTTCCTCCTTAATTTTAATGACTCTGTATTCAGTTGTGGTGGGTTTAATATCTACAGATCCATATTCTTTGCAAGTTATTACATTCTCATCATTACTGCCACGTACCACTGTATGTACCAAGGGTTGACAAATGTTACTAGCGATGAATCCAGAGTCCCCAGATGATGTGCCTTCCTTCTTGCAAATAGATAAATATTCTGTTTGGTCAATGGGAACATGTATGTAAATTTCAGGGAGAGGTCCAATTTCACTGCGGCTAATATCAGTTTGTGTTGAGCTATCGCGACAGAAGTTTATGGAGTTTTCTTGGGTGAAGTCGGCATCAGGCCTGTCTTCTTTAATAGGCACTGGTTCAAATATTGGTTGAACTTCAAGTATGTCAGAGGATGACCCTAATAGAAAGAATAAAGTTGAAATCCTTATGAGAATGACATTGGCAAATGCATAATTCATCTAGATGACAGTTGACGCATTCTAGGAAATATATATATATTTTACACATTATATATAATTACAATGGAGAAAATTGCCAAAATCCCTGCTGCAGTGTGTGCAAACTTGGTCAATAACTACAGGAAACATCTGGCCTCTGTAATTGCAAACAAAGGTTTCTGTACCAAATATTTTGCTGTTTTTTTCTATTATATCAAATACTTATTCCATGCAATAACAAGAAATTTAATTATTTAAAAATCATACAATGTGATTCTGTATTTTTAATTTTTAGAACCTGTCTCTCACAGGTGAAGTGTAAATATGATAAAAATTACAGACCTCTCCATTCTTTGTAGGTGGGAAAACTTGCAAAATCGGAAGTGTATCAAATACTTATTTTCCACACTGTACATCTTATCACTTGAGAGGTAAATTCATAGCAGTCAAAACTTTCCTTACTCTCAGAGCCGGACTGGTGATCGTCTATCTTTATCTTCTCTTCTCCCTGCTTCTGTGCTTCTTCCTCATCCATTTCATTCTTCATGTCATTGTTTGACTGGGAGTATAACATGGCAAAAAGAATACAATCAAATAATTTTATCAAACCAATCTTATGGGAATTAAAGTTGTATAGGATAAGAAAAAAAGCTGACTTGGAACAGTGCGATTCTTGTCTAGGACCTGTTTTTGGCATCACAACTCTACCTAATTTACTTACCGTATATACTCGAGTATAAGCCAAGATTTTCAGCCCACTTTTTTTGGGCTGAAAGTCCCCCTCTCGGCTTATACTCGAGTCATACGCAGGGGTCGGCAGGGGAAGGGCAGCGGGGGCTGTGAAATTATACTTACCTGCTCCTGGCGCGGTCCCTGCAGGTCGGCAGCTTCCTCCTGTACTGAGCGGTCACATGGTACAGCTCATTACAGTAATGAATATGCGGCTCCACCTCCCATAGAGGTGGAGCCGCATATTCATTACTGTAATGAGCGGTAACGGTGACCACTCACTACAGAAAGAAGCTGCAGCGCCGGGGAATCAAGGACTGCACAGCGCCAGGAGCAGGTAAGTATAACGGGGAGGGGGAGCGCTGCGCGATACTCACCTGCTCCTCGTTTCGGCGCCGCTCCATCTTCAGCAGTGTCGCTCAGGTCAAAGGGCGCGGTTACATGGTTAGTGCGCGCCCTCAGCCTAAAGATCGAGTGGCGCCGGAACGAGGAGCACGTGAATATTGAATGTAACGGGGGCCCGAGCGACGGAGAGGGGAGTATGTGATTTTTTTTATCACAGCAAATGGGGCAAGTGTCTGTATGGAGCATCTATGGGACCATAACGTTTGTGCAGCAATATATGGGGCCATAACGTTTGTGCAGCACTATATGGGGCCATAACATTTGTGCAGCACTGTATGGGGCCATAACGTTTGTGCAGCACTATATGGGGCCATAACATCTGTGCAGCACTGTATGCGCCATAACGTTTGTGCAGCACTGTATGGGGCCATAATGTTTGTACAGCACTATATGGGGCAAATATCTTTATGGAGCATCTTACGGGGCCATAATCAGCATTTGTGCAGCATTATATTGGGCAAATATGTCTATGGAGCATCTTATGGGGCCATTATTAACCTTTATGCAGGATTATATGGGGCATATTTTAATATGGAGCATCTTATGGGGCCATCATAAACTTTATGGAGCATTATATCGGGCTCCTGATTCAATATGGATATTCAAAAAACAAGTAACCTATTGATGTCTCAATTAATTTTACTTTTATTGGGGTCTATTTTTATTTTTGACATTTACCGGTATCTGCTGCATTTCCCACCCTAGGCTTATACTCGAGTCATTAAGTTTTCCCAGTTTTTTGTGGCAAAATTAGGGGGGGGGGGGCTCAGCTTATACTCGAGTATATACAGTATATAGTGCAATACAAGAAACTGCCTACAGACAAAAATGGTATTGTTTCCCCCAAAAAATAAACATTTGTAAAGAAATATTTTTAAAACATAAGCTGCCACCATGTTTATGCCTATTCTGCCAATAACTCACTTTTTCTGTTTTTCTCAAAGCTAGAACACATTCCATTGTAGCCTATAGGGTTGCTCATGTGTCCATCATAGGTCTGTGAAAAGGTTGGACAGCACCCTGATGCCACCAGACACATGGACCAAACTGATGAAAAATTCAACACACTGATGGAAATTGGATCTATCTTTTTTCCTCTTGTACGTAAAAATGGATGTCTGAACTATGCCTGTTTTCCATGTTCACTACATAGTGCTCACCTCTATAGTCAGAAGCTGAAGGACCTTGCTGGTGAGATCTACCACCCTATTGGTTTTCTTCTCCAAGTCTTTTTCGTGGTCCATTTTAGGGCTCTGAGAGCTGCTCTTGTACACCACATTGTCACCGGAATTCTTCACAATGACATAATCCTATTCAAAGAAAGATTTATAACAACAGCTGGTGAAAAATAACCATAGAAATAACAGCAGGAAACTTTAGGTAGAAGTAGAAGTAGTTTAGATAAGTATGTTTAGTAGGAATACACAGATTTGAAACACAAAATAGCAGTAGAGGCCTACAGTAAATTAAATTCTGTACAAAAGTATATTCCCCCTATTTCTGCAGATTTGTCATACTGATCCGAGCCGTAACTTATCACTCAAAACCAGGGTTGATTTGATTTAAATCTAACTGATTTAAATCACGATTTAAATCACTAGTCAGTAAGGCTTGATTTAAATCAGTGATTTAAATCAAAGTTTCTACCTAAACTATTTCTTGCTACTTTAACATGCAAGTAGATGAAGATTTTTAGAATCACTTTTTATATTACTTTTTTTTCCCCAGTTTAATGGGTTAATCATTCATATTTGGACACCACTGTTCTGTTGTACTTAGGAAGGAGAAAAATAATCCTGACCTTAATAACAATTTAAATAGATTTATTCAACTGAAACAATAACAACATTACAGCATAAGTTATTTGCTTAAACAAACATCCATGTTTGTTAACTAATTTGGCTAAACAAAATATATATATATATATTATAAGAAACTTAGACTGTCAGCCCAGCCGACACATGAAAAACTTAAATACTACTGTCCCTGCTGTCCTCTGTAGCTCACTTGTCATCTTTATCATCTTCTTCTTTGTTCCTATTCATAATCTGGAAAAGAAAAACAAGCTTTCTTGCTTTATTGGGTCCCAACCGATTTCTCAATTTAGAATGAATGAGTCCAAAGGAAGAGAATATTCTTTCAACGCCTGCAGAAGAAGCTACTGCTGTTAAAAGTGAAATCATTACTTGAGCAGTCTCTAAATCCAAGCGCTTAAGTGACTTCCACCAGTTTACTGGTGTGACCTTCCTTAAAATATCTTCAGCAAACATATATTTCTTGAATGGTTCCCCCTTAGCTCTGAAGTTTATTATAGTTGGCATTAAAGATGGATGATTGCTGGATACCCATGTCATAGCTAACTCCTCTTCCTCAGCACTTAGGTTTTGACCCTGATATTGGATATTGACAATATTTGCCAAAAAATGAGCTGGAGTCAGTGCTTGTCCCATTCGTTTGTTTACTGCTTGTAATTTAATTCTGTCCATGTGTAGTTCTGTTTAAGTGTTCACTCAGTTCCTTCCAAATTTCAACAGCATCCGCAATAAAACAGCTATTTTTCTGTATTTTGTTTAAAGCTTGAGAGATGGGTTTCAGGAAGCTCAGCATATGTTCAACATTTCTCTTAAGCCCAATGTTGAGGATTTTGGCCGTGACAGTGCCATCTATTTTATCTCGATTTTCTTCACAAAGTGTCATCAGAATAGGCCAGTTTTTGATATACTGCTCAAAACAGTCCACCACAGAGTTCCATCTAACATCTTGTGGGAGCGTTAGCTTGGTTCCACCCATCCTTTTCAGAGCTGCTGCAGCAAAATGATTATTACGGAAGTATTTAGCAATTTCAACAACATTAGCCTTTTTTTCTGGAACACTTAAGTCTTTGGCTAAGAGGTGCAGCAAATGAGCACTGCAACCATATGTTATTAGCAGCTTTGTATTCCCTCCCTGCTCTTCTAAATCTCTTCTCATCTTGGATACGTTTGCAGCATTGTCAGTGACCAAACTGCGTACTAGACATTTGAATTTTTGTTCACATGTCGTTATAGCTTTTACTGCCACTTCTTGTAAGTATTCTGCTGTGTGTGCATTTCCTGACGTATCAGTTGTTTGTGCAAGGAAGACTTTACCTTCTTCTGTTGTTATACAAGCACATACAATAGGATCATTGTGGACATTACTCCACCCATCAATACTTAGGTTAACAATTTTACCCTCCAGAGCTGTTGCACATTGCTCCATTTCTCTGTCATACACTTGATCCAGCAGTTTCACTGCAACATCAGCTCTGCTGGGTGGACTGTATCCTGGTCTCAGTGACTGAACCATATTAATGAAATGTGGGTTCTCAGTCAGACGGAAAGAAGAGTTCGTTGCATAAATAAACTGGGCAATTTTTTCATCAATCAACTCTTTTTCTAATCTGCTAGTTCTTATCACAAACCTATCTATGGTGGTTCCAGGAGGTAAAGGTTTTTTCTTCCTTTTGGGTGATGGTGATATGTGGCTGTGGGTGTCTGATGATGCTGCTGCTGCTAATGAAGCACTATCCTGGATGGATAACTCTGAAACTGTAGAACAGGATGATGGTGATCTTGGAGGTGGATAGTTTCCAGAATCCATGAATTCCCCTAAACAAAAAAAGTCAATGCTGTTATTTTATGGTTTATACAATTTCTGCTTATTGTACACAACACATCACTGCCCCTGCCCCAAAAGGAATATTTGTTTTTCTTTATAACTGTACCAAATGACAGTAACATGCAGTAATAAGAAATATAATTTTTCTCACACATGACAGTTCAGTCTTTAGAAATAGGATTCAATAAAAATGTTTACCAACCTGAAGATCCTGCCTGTTCAGAAGTGTTTCTTTGGTCATCTTCATCACCGCACTTCTCATGATGTTGCCTCATTCGCGCCACCAGGCCTTGCATCTCTTTGTTGCATCGTTTGCATTTTGCACGCATGCCTGCCTTACCGATAGGCGAAGGAGCTTCATTAAAATATTCCCAAACTGGGTCTCTTTTACGGCCTGCTGCCATTATAAGGAAAGAATGTAATATACCTCAGATCGTACACACAAACAGATCCAGACTTGTCTGTCTGTGGCTATGCTGCAGTATTGTGCTCAAAGTTTCACTTTCATTTTCTTGTCTGCTTGCCCTTCCTCCTCCTCACACTTAGATTCACATTCTTCTTGTGTTGTGCAGATCTATTCCACTCCAAACAATCAGAAACATATTGTCTAACTTCTTGGACTTGGCACTGAAGGGGTTGATTCTGTATTCATAGGTTTGTAGAACAATAGGATTAAGGTCTTTTTCTCAACTCTGTTCATGTTGTAACATTTTTGCCATGAAGAAGAGGCTGGGACCTCTGCGGAGTCAAATTCAGTTTTGAGAACTGCGTAAGTAAAGCGAGCGTCTGTGATAATATAGGAGAGAAACTGCCCACTAATCCTACAGAAACCTATGGAAGAGCATGGCATTGTGAATGTTACACATATACAGCCTTTATTCTACTGAGTTAAACAACTCAGCTTTATCTCATGATGGAAGAACCTTTGGATGGTAAAATATTTTCCTCAAAAAGCAATTTATTGAAAAAAATCCGATTTAAATAAAAAAAAAAATCCGATTTTTTTGATTTTTTTTTAAAAAAACATTGATTTTTATCCACCCTGCTCAAAACTGACAACATAACACTTCCACGCGAACTAGTGGGCAAGCGTTCTGGTCCAGGAAAGACCGACCAACACTGGTGACAGCCTTTCCTTTGGTTCATGACTTTCAAAGTTTGGTGGGCTTACATTACCCCCATACATACTCAACATTGCCTTTTTAGGTATCTTCAGATCCATTTGTATAGTCGCATTCTATTATTTTGTGACTTTGTTCTCTTTAGCTTTTCCCTCTTTTGTACTTTATCTCCCGTTTTATATGAATGTGTTATTTCTTTTGTTAATTAACATACAGTATTGTATCTCAACTAGCGTTTATTTGATGAAGGTCATTAGACTGTGTAGTGCCGCGGTAGAAACACTATGCAGTGATGAGGCAGTGACCCAGCAAAGTTCAAAGCAAAAGTCTCTTTATTGTTCATCTCACAGCATTACACGATATCCTCCGGATCGCAGCCGTGAACCACATCCTCCAGATTTGCAGCCGATTAACACGCCAGTCCACCTCTGTGACCTGTTCACGTGGGCGACTGCACCGCTGTGTATGCTGCGGGTGTCAGGCCTTTCAGCTCCATTGGCTGTTTGGCTCCATTTGCCTGTGTTGCCTCACACAGGTGGAGCTCTGCACGCTAGCAAAACCACACTGACTGACACACCCAACCCTCTGCTTCAGGGTTTGTTTGTTTTTTGTTGTTGTTTTTTTTACAAGTAACCTGTGGCCTTTGGCCACATGGAAAACTCAGCCTAGAAGGAAACGGACAGCCCCACTACCATCCTGTAGACAATTTAAAAAATAAAAGCCCAGCATGTTTTCTGAAATCTGCTCTGGACAAACAGCTTGTCCAAGATGAATACTCACTTTTATTCTGCACTGCAATCACAGCTACGCCTGAGACTGCAATGCACTCCCATGGCCTCAATACGCCTCCGTGCGCAACCTGGGGGTGAACACACAGTGACCCTCAGATGTGACACCGGTCACTGCCTCACAACTGAAACACCACAATTTTTTACACTGTGCAGTGGACAACACAAACTAAATATATTTTCATTCTCCATCCAAGAGTGCCGGATTCCTTTGTTATATGTATGGACCCTATACGAGCACCGAAGTCACCAGGAGTGCCGTATTTCCAAGAATGCAAAAATGAATAAAAGTTAAGGCTCCCAAGATGCAAAAATGAAAATTCTAAAGATCACATTTATCCGTTCTGTTAATGGGGTAACTAAAGCCTGATAAACTGAGGGCAAAGTAGAAGAAGAATCTCATAATTTTCTAGTAACTTCACTTGATTCAGAATTACCCAAGATCTCACCTCTTCGATAATCAAGTAGACAATCTCCAAGACAAGGCTCAGGATCCTCTCCATCATATGATTCTTTTCCATCTCCATCTTCCATATATCACACAGGAGCGAGGCCTGACCAGAGTTTGAGTTGATGACAACGTGCCTGATTACATAAGACAAAATTAAGATGAGACAAGTCGTCTAGTCTGCTTATCATTTTCGGCCTATTTGATAAATTCTCATGCTTCCTCATGTGCTGCTCCCATCCCCTAGAACTTGAATGCATAAAGAAGAATAGTGAAGAGTTGCCAATGAAATTACTACTTTTCTTTCATTTTCTAACCCATGGAAATATGAAAGCTGGGATCAGGCTGGTTGCTCTGGGTAATTTAACCACTTCTGTCTTCACTACTCTATGAGATGTTTAGTTTCCAAACCTCCTTGTTAGACAGATGTGCGTAAAACTTCCAGCATCCACCCTCATTTCTTCCTCAGATACCTATATTTGTACTATCCCCCTTTTATGCATTTTTTCGGTTGTGGAGCTGGCAGTGGCATACATAGAAATCATGGGGCCCCATATTAAAAGACCTAATTGGTCCCACACAAAATTTGGCGGAGTAAGAGGGCTTTCTTTTCTCCCAACTTTGATGCTCCCACACAATATGAGGGACCACAACACTCTACCCAATGTATCATGGCCCCACATCCCTCCACACTGTAGGATGGCCCCAACACAGCATAATTTTCCCACATAGAGTATCCGGGTCTCCACAGCCTCCCAGAAGTATAGACATTATTAATGAGCGAATATACTCGTTACTCGAGATTGGTCCTCCGAGTACTTTTCAGTGCTCGGAGATATAGTTTCCCTCACCTCAGCTGAATGATTTACATCTCTTAGCCAGCTTGATTACATGTGGGGATTTCCTAGTACCCAGGCAACCCCCACATGTACTTATGCTGGCTAACAGATGTAAATCATTCAGCTGCGGCAAGAAAAACTAAATCTCAAAGCATTTACAAATACTTGGAGGACCGCCGAGCGTGCTCGAGAAATCTCGAAAACGAGTATATTCACTCATCACTACTAGACATTAAAAAAGAAAACTACTCATCTAGTCCTGTTACCCCGATGGTGTGGACAGAGGATCTACACAGCAAGCTCGATCTAGTGATATCATCACATTAAAGAGACCCACGCTAGAGTCCTTATAAAATAAGACAGTGACATAATGTACATCGAATAAGTGAATGTACAGAGTGGCAGTATGTAGGAGTTTGAAGACAGTTTGGATGGGGGTTTTCTATTTTTTTTTTTTAGAAGGCAGAAGCAAATGTTGTAAAAAAAAAAAAAAAATTTAAGAAAAAAAATTCAGCAATAATTCACTTTTTTTTGTCTTCCATTTTCTTTCAGACCTTTTGGTCTGCTGAGGTCACCAGTCCTGTTTTGTTATTTTGAAAGAGGATTTGGCACCAGACTTAAAGGAAACCTGTCACCCCCAGAATCGAAGGTGAGATAACCTCACCGTCATCAGGGGCTTATCTACAGCATTCTGTAATACTGTAGATAAGCCCCGGATGTATCCTGAAAGATGAGAAAAAGAGGTTAAGGTACCGTCACATTAAGCGACGCTGCAGCGATATAGACAACGATGCCGATCGCTGCAGCGTCGCTGTTTAGTCGTTGTGTGGTAGCTGGAGAGCTGTCACCCAGACAGCTCTCCAGCGACCAACGATGCCCCCAGGTAACCAGGGTAAACATCGGGTTACTAAGCGCAGGGCCGCGCTTAGTAACTTGATATTTACCCTGGTTACCATTGTAAATGTAAAAACAAAACCAAAAAAAAACACTACATACTTACATTCTGGTGTCTGTCACGTCCCTCGCCTTCAGCTTCCCTGCACTGTGTAAGCGCCGGCCGTAAAGCAGAGTGGTGACGTCACCGCTGTGCTCTGCTTTACAGCCGGCCGGCGCTGACAGTGCAGGGAAGCTGAAGGCGAGGGACGTGACAGGCACCGGAATGTAAGTATGTAGTGTTTTTTTTTTTACATGTACAATGGTAACCAGGGTAAATATCGGGTTACTAAGCGCGGCCCTGCGCTTAGTAACCCGATGTTTACCCTGGTTACAAGTGAAGACATCACTGGATCGGCGTCACACACGCCGATTCAGCGATGTCAGCGGGTGATCCAGCGACGAAATAAGATGCTGGCCTTCTAGCTCCGACCAGCGATGTCACAGCACGATCCTGATCGCTGCTGCGTGTCAAACACAACGATATCGCTATCCAGGATGCTGCAACGTCACGGATCGCTATCGTTCTAAAGTTGCTCAGTGTGAAGGTACCTTTAGCTTATACCCACCCAGGGGCGGTCCGGTCCGATGGGCGTTGCAGACCGGGTCCTCCCATCTTCTTACGATGACGTCCTCTTCTTGTCTTCACGCTCCGGCGCAGGTGAACTTATTTGCCCTGTTGAGGGCAGAGCAAAGTACTGCAGTGCGCAGGCGCAGGGAAAGGTCAGAGAGGTTTGAAGATGGGAGGCCCCAGACTGCGCTTAGCTCACCGTCCATTTTGGGGGTGACAGGTTCCATTTAAAAATTGGAACTCCACACATAGTTCTGTATGTACTTTGATAATGAATTTCAGAATGGCAGTATGATCCTTTTTGAAAGCTTAATTCAATCTCTGCCACCATCTGAGCCTGACTGAGGTTTCCTCAATGTCCCTCCTCCCTGCTGGATGAATGGGTCTAGATTGAACTTTCAGTAAACTTTCAATTTTTCATGAAATAACGAGCTAACAGACCACATGGGACCATGACATTTCTTACATTTATCCAATTGTTTCTGAGCATGTGACAATGGAGATAAACAGATAAAGATCCAGTCATGGCAGAGAGCGGAGTATCCGTGTCTATGCCCCGGCCACCCCTGGAAATGGCAGCCCATTACGCACTTCTGTACAAGTTACAGACACAGCGCCGCCTGCTCAGCCATTTCTGGCCGGACCATAGACAAGGAGAGCAGTGTCATGAATGGATGAGATGGGAGTAACCCTTTCATGCAATCATTTTATAGCACCCCTTGTGTTAAAGCTAAACGTCAATCACATCTCCAAATCCATCTGGAGCAGCGAGTAAACGACGAGTGAGGGGTCTAAAAATGAATAATGCAATGAAGATGGCGACCTGGACCGTACTGAATGAGGAGCCGTCACCAGGTCAGTAGTAGGCAGGACTTACTCCGCCATATGTGGCCGAATATACTAAGGGAATGGTGCAAGCTGGGTAATAATGCAGAAGCCCCCCTAATAGAATCCAGTGAGCCACGCCCCCTTGGTAAAGACCATATAAATTGACACTAAATAAAAGTCTGGAACGATGCGGTGGATTAATAGAAGAAAAAAGGAAAAACTAAAGGGGATGAGCAATGAATAAGATAAGACAAAATGGCCCTAAAGGATTGTGCCAAGTAAGAGGCCATATATAGGGGATAGGAATGTACTGATTACAGGGGTCCCACCGATCCCAAGAACGGGGGTCTGGATAAGCGGTGGGCATAATTGGCTCCATTCATTCTCTAAGAGACAGCGGAGCGGTGCACTCGTCCAGATCTCCGGTGGTCCCAATAACGGAGCGGAAGATACAGAACTAGTCACACACTGGGCATGAGCGGTGCAGCAGCCCCCGTAAGCTCCACGCGTGGCGTGCCCACCCCCGGTTACCGCTCCCCCTGGACCTGTACCATAGGGATCACTTACTGGCCAAAACGTCTCCTCCTTCATCAGCTCAGAGCAGCAGAGGGGGGCTGGTCATGTGACCGACTGATGACGTCATAACACCCACAGAAAAAAAGAAGAAAAAAAAAACAATTCAGCACTTAAAAGATTAACACCGAGGGGGCTCCGGATTGGCATCACAATAACATAATGGCCATTTCACAGTCCAACGTCTGCGGCTCAAAGAGGTTCTGAGGCGGCTGGGTGTGTGTCACAATGCGGTATCCACATCACCACATGTCAAGTGTGGGACACAATGACGCCACGCACTGCGCATCCTCCGAGGTCAGTCGGTACCGCACCGGCAGCCCCCCTCCTCCTCACGGCCTGGGTTACCGAGCAAACGCCGCTCAGTCCTCTGTGCTCCTGACAAAGGCCCGACGTTGGCTCCGGTGTCCGCGGCGCATCATGGGAAATGTAGTTCTGACCTTTTCACTGAGCGTGACGTCAGATCCTTGTTCCTATAGTAACTGGACGCCGCTGTGTGACTGGAGCATGCGCAGATAGCAAGCTCAGTGAGCGGACAGGAAAAAAAACCTTCTAGACATGCGCAGTATGGCTCTAACGCTGGCTGGCAGCTCTTGCCTCATCTGCATGGCAGGGTAGCCAGGCACCTTAGTTTTAGCGCCACTTTTTTCATGCAGGCACTGGCTGGCGTATTCTCATGCATCTTCCCTCCTGCACAGCCCAAAATATATAATAATACATATATACAATGCATTATCCTAATGGCCCACATATAGCCAGGGCTATAAATATGGTGGTTCCAGCAAGTCAGAGACCCTGAGGGGTCCCAACTGCCATTCTTGTAATATTGAGGTTGTATTCGCTGTAATGTGATATTACTGGAGAATATTGAGTAAAGGGGAGATCCACCGCGCACCCTACACGCAGCGGTCCTTGTGCTTCTCTCGAGCCCTAGCACTATGGAGCCCAGGGAATAAGGAGAGGAGCTTAGCGTCTGGTCTGACCAGGGCATTGCATATTCCATGGTCAGCGTCTCTCCGGATTCTGGGTTGACATGTTAGGACTCTGCCCTACGGTCACTGCTATCCTATGTGCAGGAGCACAACACTGAAAGGCAAGGTCCACCCATACAATGTCAACAGAAAACCGCGTCAGGGTTCAAACAGGACCTCTGATGGACTTCATGTGGCCTCCGGTCTGGCGCTGTTCATTGGAGATGGGAGAATGGATTTACAGGACTCCTGTCCACCAGGCAGGAGAATAATTGGTGACCACTATGCGAGAAGCCTACAAATCCCCTTACTGCACCACATTCCTGGATCTTCTTATGATTAGATGGTCAGGAGCAATGTGACGCACACACAATATCCTGCCAGCCGAGCTAATCCAAAGAACCACCAAAAATGATGGGAGGTAACAAGATTTGTAGAGTCCCTGTCCGGCGCTCACACATTACTCAACTGGCCGATGGACCGGAGTCCCATTAATCCATTCTCCCATCTCAAAAGTCTGGTTTACCATACCAATGTGTCGGCCTAAAAGACCCAGAGACACCACTGGTATGGAGAGGAAACAGTGTTCCAAGTGGTGATTCCATCAGCCTCGATATGCTGTATGGTCCCTCAGAGGCTCATGCTGGATTCTGTTTTTCAGGGATTTCGATGAAAACCCTCATACAAGTGTTCAACATGGAGCAAAAGATAAACCTGCTCTAATCTGTGCTCCGAGTATGCAACTTCAGTCTTATTTGAGATTTTGTCACCTGTACCTGCAGTCGCCAAGCACACGGGACTTGAGTATCTACCAAGGCTTCAGACGCAGGTGACCTGTCTATGAGGTCAGTATATACGATTATATATGGATACCACCTATGCAGATCTACCAAAACTCATAACCAATAAAAATGTCTGTTCTGCAGGCGCTCTGTGCGACTCCAGATTACCAAAAAGTCTGCACAATGTCAAGATTCTTTTCTATTCACAGCACAATTTGAATACTTATGGTCACATGTCGATGAGGAAAGAAAGTCCACCTAACTCACCACTAGGTACATGGATCCCATGGTGTCGCTGCAGAAATGAAGAGAACTAAAAACATCCAGTTCCCACAATCCAGTAAAATTCCATTTAGGCTTTATTGAATGATCCAGAGAAAATAGAACAGACACAGGTAGAAAAAAAATGGACACGTTTCTGGTCAATTATGATCCTTCTTGATAGCATTAAGCATGTACAAGCTTAAATAAGCACACTATCCACTATATCATTGTCTAAGAGTAACTTCCGTCTGTCCTTCTGTCTGTCACGGTTATTCATTCGCTGATTGGTCTCGGCAGCTGCCTGTCATGGCTGCCGTGAACAATCAGCAACGGGCACAGTCCTGAAAAAAATGGTCGCTCCTTACTCGCCGCAGTCAGTGCCTGTCGCCCGCATACTCCCCTCCGGTCACCGCTAACACAGAGTTAATGCCGGCGGTAACGGACTGCGTTATGCCGCGGGTAACGCACTCAGTTACCGCCGCTATTAACCCTGTGTGTCCCCAACTTTTTACTATTGATGCTGCGTATGCAGCATCAATAGTAAAACGATCTAATGTTAAAAATAATAATAATAAAATAAAAAAAACCTTATTCTCACCTTCCGCCATCGCGTCCTCTCCTCGGCACTGCAAGCGGCAGGTTCCGCTTCCAAAGATGTTATGGGAGAAGGACCTTCCATGACGGCACAGTCATGTGACTGCGACGTCATGGAAAGTCCTGCGCTCATACCAATCCTGGGACCGGACACCGCACACAAGCGCCGGAACTACAACGGGCTCTTCAGATGGTGAGTATGTTTCTTTTTTATTTTTTAACCTGTTACATACGTGACTAGGCAATATACAGGTCCTTCTCAAAAAATTAGCATATAGTGTTACATTTCATTATTTACCATAATGTAATGATTACAATTAAACTTTCATATATTATAGATTCATTATCCACCAACTGAAATTTGTCAGGTCTTTTATTGTTTTAATACTGATGATTTTGGCATACAACTCCTGATAACCCAAAAAACCTGTCTCAATAAATTAGCATATTTCACCCATCCAATCAAATAAAAGTGTTTTTTAATAACAAACAAAAAAACCATCAAATAATAATGTTCAGTTATGCACTCAATACTTGGTCGGGAATCCTTTGGCAGAAATGACTGCTTCAATGCGGCGTGGCATGGAGGCAATCAGCCTGTGACACTGCTGAGATGTTATGGAGGCCCAGGATGCCTCAATAGCGGCCTTAAGCTCATCCAGAGTGTTGGGTCTTGCGTCTCTCAACTTTCTCTTCACAATATCCCACAGATTCTCTATGGGGTTCAGGTCAGGAGAGTTGGCAGGCCAATTGAGCACAGTAATACCATGGTCAGTAAACCATTTACCAGTGGTTTTGGCACTGTGAGCAGGTGCCAGGTCGTGCTGAAAAATGAAATCATCTCCATAAAGCATTTCAGCCGATGGAAGCATGAAGTGCTCCAAAATCTCCTGATAGCTAGCTGCATTGACCCTGCCCTTGATGAAACACAGTGGACCAACACCAGCAGCTGACATGGCACCCCACACCATCACTGACTGTGGGTACTTGACACTGGACTTCAGGCATTTTGGCATTTCCTTCTCCCCAGTCTTCCTCCAGACTCTGGCACCTTGATTTCCGAATGACATGCAAAATTTGCTTTCATCAGAAAAAAGTACTTGGGACCACTTAGCAACAGTCCAGTGATGCTTCTCTGTAGCCCAGGTCAGGCGCCTCTGCCGCTGTTTATGGTTCAAAAGTGGCTTTACCTGGGGAATGCGGCACCTGTAGCCCATTTCCTGCACACGCCTGTGCACGGTGGCTCTGGATGTTTCCACACCAGACTCAGTCCACTGCTTCCTCAGGTTCCCCAAGGTCTGGAATCGGTCCTTCTCCACAATCTTCCTCAGGGTCCGGTCTCCTCTTCTCGTTGTACAGCGTTTTCTGCCACATTGTTTCCTTCCAACAGACTTACCATTGAGGTGCCTTGATACAGCACTCTGGGAACAGCCTATTTGTTGAGAAATTTCTTTCTGGGTCTTACCCTCTTGCTTGAGGGTGTCAATGATGGCCTTCTTGACATCTGTCAGGTCGCTAGTCTTACCCATGATGGGGGTTTTGAGTAATGAACCAGGCAGGGAGTTTATAAAAGCCTCAGGTATCTTTTGCATGTGTTTAGAGTTAATTAGTTGATTCAGAAGATTAGGGTAATAGGTCATTTAGAGAACCTTTTCTTGATATGCTAATTTATTGAGACAGGTTTTTTGGGTTATCAGGAGTTGTATGCCAAAATCATCAGTATTAAAACAATAAAAGACCTGACAAATTTCAGTTGGTGGATAATGAATCTATAATATATGAAAGTTTAATTGTAATCATTACATTATGGTAAATAATGAAATTTAACACTATATGCTAATTTTTTGAGAAGGACCTGTACTACCTGGCTGGGCAATATACTACGTGTCTGTGCTGTATACTACGTGACTGTGCAATATACTACGTGGCTGGGCAATATACTACGTGTCTGTGCAATATACTACATGACTGTGCAATATACTACATGACTGTGCAATATTCTACGTGGCTGGGCAATATTCTACGTGGCTGGGCAATATTCTACGTGGCTGGGCAATATTCTACGTGGCTGGGCAATATAGTACGTGGCTGGGCAATATAGTACGAGGACATGCATATTCTAGAATACCTGATGCGTTAGAATCTGGCCACCATCTAGTATAGATATACTTCCCATTGTTTATTCAGTGGAGAGCAGCCATATAAGTAAAATCAAGTGGCGATCTGATTAAATAGGTAATGAATATAGAAATGAGCAGTAAGAAAATGTGGGGACATATAATAGATGAAAAAAAATATATAAAAATAACTGGTAGTGAGTCATCGGAAACCATGCAACTAACCAGGCAAAATAAGACCTTGAGACTGTAAGGTTTAAGTGTGTTAGGAGACAATATCCAAAAGGCTTCTCTATTGAGAAGTTTGCGCTTGTGATCACCTCAGCTCAAAAGGTCAATTAATTCTTTCATTGCCTTGCATGGAGACCGAAGAGGTATTTGCAAGGCCGCCCATCAGGGCATTACTGCCCTTACTGGCGTAAGGGGCATAGCAAGCAGAGGGGGCCCAGAGCGGCAGTTTTTCTGCTTACCGGGTCCCAGCTGTTATGATCCGGTGACCTTGGAGCTGCATGAGAACTTTCACTGGAGAAGGTGGTCACTGTACTGACCGCAATCCTGAACTTAACACCGCAACTAGAAGTAGCCGTGGAGTGTACCTAACACACCTAGACACCTCGTCACAGCCGGAGGACTAATTACCGTAAAGATGGAAATCGGAATACTATCTTGCCTCAGAGAAAATCCCCAAAGGATAGACAGCCCCCCACAAATATTGGTGGTGAGTCGGAGAGGAAAAAACATACACAGGCAGAAAAAACAGGATTTAGCACAGGAGGCCAATCTAGCTAGATAGGATAGGATAGGACAGAGTTCTGTGCGGTCAGTATTAAAACCCTTCAAAAAATCCACAGCAGAATATACAAAAATCTTCCTACATCTAACTAAAGATGTAGGAGCGTATATCTGCAACTCCAGTGAATCCCACAAACAGAGCAGGAATAAAACAGAAACAAGCACACAGCAGTGTGCCACAGATACAAACACAAAACACTTATCTTTGCTGAATTTGGCAGCAAGCAGGAGAAGCCAGAAAGTGATCCAATACTTCACAAGGAACATTGACAACTGGCAAGGGCTAAAGGATCCTGCACACCTAAATATTCCAGTCAGAACTGTAATTATCCGATATACCTGGCCAGGACTGCGAGTCAGAGACAACTGCATTCCCACCAACAACCACTGGAGGGAACCCAAGAGCAGAATTCACAACAGCCAAACACAGGCCGGCAGCTGATGTCAGCGATCAGGTGATCACTGACACTGTCTACAGAGCTCCTGTGTAGAAAGTCACTGGTGATCCCTGTATTACCTGTACACTGACACTCCAGACACTATACGCTGTGTACTATGTACAAAACTCTTGTATATACTTCACCGGCGATCACTGTATTACCTACACACTGACACTATACACTGCATACTATGTACAGAGCTCCCATGTATAATGATACTTATGGTAATATTGGTTTTGTGTGTGTGGGGGGTTTATTAATGATCGGTATTATAGTACTCGGTCACTATGTGGTGGTAATATGTGGTCTGGTCATGGTGTTGTGGCACCCCAGGAGTTCAAGTACCACAGTGGTATTGACTTCCTCCCAGGGAGGGTGATGCCATGCCTGGAGACAGGAGGAATCTCTTTGGCAGGTAACCTTTCATGCAACACAATCTGACTCCAGGCCAGAAGAGGGAGCTCTACACCCGACTTCAGGGGAGCTGCTCTCTCTGGTCGGGAGGATGAGTCAGTTGCTAGGCAGACAAGCAGACAGTTGACAGTTGGTAGCAGACCGTGAAGGAGGACAGTGGTACTTAGGAGCTAGAGAAAGACTGCTACTGGGCCTCTCTAAGCTGAGCACAGAAACCGGGTACCGAGAGCCCGAGGCTGAGGGGGACTGCAAGCCCCACGGCAGAACCGGAGGGCAGGAAACTAAAAGGAACTTGCCCACATAATACCTGAGGTTCAGCAGCAATCAGAGTCACCGTGAACAGAGACCCAAAAGAGACGGCTCAAGTTGCCTACCGTGCAGATACTGTCCCTGGACAGTGAAGAAAGAGGGCCTTGTTAGAGAGCTACAGGCAGCAAGGGACCACAGACCAGCCCTGGACTGAGGCTGAATACCATCTCAGTAAACCAGGTAAAGACTGCAACCCTGTGTCCTCCAATTATCTGCGGCATTCACCATACCTGCCAAATACACCAGGAGCCCTGGGGACACCGCTTCACCTGTGGGAAGCGACACCATCTTTGCTGCAGCACCATCGCCCCAAGAGGACCCCTTTAAGCAGCGTCGGTCACCTCCGACCAAGAACCACAGGTGACGTCAGAAACTTTCCTTATTTCCACAACCCCTTTAAAGACCGTCCCTTTTACTTGGGTGCCCAGGGCCACAAACCGGGTCGCTGCCACCGTGACCACTCCTTTAATTGCAACCGGACCCGGTACCGAGTAACCCACGGCCCAGACCGGCGACTCGTTTTGGCGTCACGAACAGGATGGACTGACCCTTTGAAGTGGGTCTAGTGCTAAGCGACTGTACTTAAAAGAGAGACTTTAATAAGTTGTATGCCAGAGACTTTAATGTGTTTCTAAAACATTGCCATCAAAACTGCATCGCACTATAATTGCCGCCATCACTGCGTCACACTGCGCGCACTTTGTTTTAAAAATAACCGCCAACAGCTACCAGAAGGAGCGCCGTGAGGAGTGCAGGAAAAGAGGGGTGTGCCATTGTGGTTGGAGCCTGAAGTGAGAGTCGCAAGTGAGGACGCCGTGCAGCAACACCGCAAGTGAAGACGCTGCATAGCCCTGGACGGAGGGCCGGGAGAAAAGCCCGACCGCTGACAAGAGGAACCGCTGCAGACCGCGCACCGGAGGAACCGCTACAGTCTCCAGAAGAGAAATTAAGGTTAGTAAGGGGACATGTCTGACCCAGGAGAAAAATGGGCGGCGGTCGCAGCCGCAGGCCCCATGATGCCCCCAGACCCCGCGGTGGACGCAGCAGCAGGTCCCATAATGCCACCAGGCCCCGTAGTGCCCGCAGCATCTGCCAGCCTGCCGGATCCCATCACAGTAACTGCTTCCATAATGCCGCTATCCATGCCCCATATACCAGGAGCTTCCACAATATTCTGGGGAGTCCTATACACTCAGTGACTTTAAGGAAAGGCTCTGCAGCCTATTTGAAGTATATCCTCTGACAGAGCATCAAAAAGTCAGCATTCTAATTGGCCAACTAATTGGCGCAGCCCTAAGAGAGGTAAAATCCTGGCCAGATATAGAAAAAGGGACTGTGCAGCAAATCTTTGCCAAGCTTAAAATCGCCTTTGGACACCCGCTGCAGAAATCAAAATGAAGTTTTTTGGGTGCAAGCAGGGAACACAGGATAGCATACGGGACTATGCCCTTAATCTACAGTCATGGCCAGAAGTTTTGAGAATGACACCAAAATTATATTTTCACATGATCTGCTGCCCTCTGGTTTTTATTAGTATTTGTCTGATGTTTATATCACATACAGAAATATAATTGCTATCTGTCATGATATGTACTTTTGCCCTGTCCTGTATTTGAATAATATGCCATTTGATGTATGTAACTGTTCTCTGGTTTCTATTAGCTGTAATTTATGTATTTTCTTGTGCTGGGAGTTCACCTGTAACAATATGTCTCCTTCCCCCAATACTTGCAGCCCTAAGCTCTAATGTAATTAAGCTTTGTCAACACCACTAGTGGAGGAATAGCCATTCTTCCTCACAGCAGGTGGCTAGTCAAATGTACATACTACATAGACTACTTGGAGCCCACCAGTCTAGAATCTTCTGGTGGACCCAACCATTGAATAGAAGGTGTGACCCCTACCCCCTTTCATGGGCGGATCCCAGGAGCTCAGACAATCCATTCTTATTTTGAGATCAGATGTGAGTTGATCCTTGAAGGAGAAGGAGTGGGGATTCTTAGCTGAGGCAAGACCCCATGTCCATCTGTGACTGCGGAAGCGAATGGGGCGAGACTTGAGCTGAGGACATATCTCGTCGCTTGTGGGATTGTTTTGGGATCCCTTGGACTCGTGTGGACTATTCCTTTGTTAGCTGGCACAAGGATTATCGGGAGGTGCCCCCGAACCTGTTCTGTTGGACTAATTGTGGACTCTGTAAATCTACCTGCATGTGTTGTTCCAGCGTTCTTGATAATAAATCTGTTGAATCATCCCTCGGCCTGTTGTCCCTTCTTGCTCTGCCGTACACCCCGTCACAAACTGGTTGGCAGCAGAGGGACCAGAGCAGAAGGAATGGAAGACAAAGGCCCATCAATATCGGGAACCAACACCGCAGAGTACAAGAACTGGACTTTGGGGAGCCTACAATCAAAGGCCCGTGAAGTAGGAGTCCGTTTTAAGGGACTCTCCAAGGAGCAGCTTATTGAGGCTTTGGAAGGAGTTCGCCTGCAAGATGACGCTGAGGAAGGATCCTCACAGCAAATGGAGGAAAGACTGCAGCCGGAGGTAAATACCCCAAAAAGTCAGTGGGTTATGTGGTACGAGGAGGAGTTGGCATTGCTTGGAGAAGAGGCCACCATAGACTATAAGAAAGAGGCCATTCACCGAGCTCAAGAGAGGGAGGCCATTCACAGAGCCGAGGAGAGGGAGGCCATTCACAGAGCCGAGGACAGAGCTCAGGAGATGGCATTGCTGGAGAGGCAGATCGCTTTGGAAGCAGCTAGAAGCTCCAGACAGACTAACCCCAGCACCCACCATGAGGGAACTCCCCAGAGTGTCCCGCAAAGACTTCAAGCCCTTTAATGAGGCTGCAGGCGACATTGAGGGCTTCTTCCAGGACTTTGAGCATCAGTGTCGATTAATGGAAGTCCCAGAAAGGGACCGAGTCCGACATCTGGTGGGGCTCTTAGAGGGTGGAGCTGCCGCAGCCTATAGAGCTGTGGACCCTCAGGGGAACTGTGAGTATGCGGAGATTAAATGGACTATTCTAGAACATTATGCTGTTACCCCAGACACTTACAGGACTCAGTTCCGTACTTTAGCCTGTGATGAGGAAGTGTCTTTCAAGATGTATGCCCACAGACTCAAACAAATATGTAATCGCTGGCTGGAGGCAGAGGAGGCCTTAACCTGGGAGACCTTCCTCCAGGTTATCCTAAAAGAGCAGTTTTACTTCAAGTGCCCTGCTGAGATCCGGGAATGGGTGCGTGAAAGGAGACCAGCCACTGTGGAGGAAGCTGCAGCTCTAGCTGATGAGGCTCTCACCATCAAGCCTCAGTGGAGGATTCTGTTGGAGGATGGAGAGAGGCCTACCAGCTCCACAACACCGGTGGCCCCCTGTTCTTCTGTCCCCATTGTTCCCCATTCCTCTAAGCCACCACCTCATGCTGATACCCATGTAAATGTGCCTCCAGTTGCTTCTACTGCGTTTTCTGGAATACGATGAGGAGAGGAAGTAGCAGAGCGCAGGTGTTATGGTTGTGGGCATCTGGAGCATCTGCAGGCCTCATGCCCAGCCAACCCATGGAGGAGTCGTCCCCAAAACCCTACAGCACCTTCAGGTGGGGGCCGGCCTCCAGGTTCCCTTACCCCTCGCCCAAGAGGACGCCTTGGATGGAGTGAGACCCAGCACAGATGCTATCGATGTGGACAGCCGGGGCATCTGCAAGCCTCCTGCCCAGCTGTTCAAATGAGGATTGAGCCTGTACCCAGTTGTATTATTAATTATGTACAGCCAAGTGCCATGGAGGACGACGTGTCACCACTACGGGAGGACTGGCCTTGTGCCTCACCCACCCATGTTGCAACACTAGGAGTTTATGGTGTGCGACCTGCAGCTATGACGACTTCTGCTCATCGAGGTAAGCACTTGCAGGAGGTCGTGCTGGATGGACAGAGACTTATTGGATTTTGTGACTCAGGGGCTTTCCTCACACTGGCTGATCCCCGAGTGGTTCGGCCTGAGGCAATCCATCGAGGACCTGGGATTGTCATTGAACTGGCTGGTGGACAATGGAGGACTATTCCCACAGCCACTGTGGATCTGAACTTTGGTTTTGGGGTCAGGCGATGTGTGGTTGGGGTGATGGGTGGTCTGCCTGCAGATGTTCTCCTGGGCAATGATGTGGGAGAGCTATGATGCCAATTCGTGGCTGCATGAAGCCACATGTAAGTTACGCTCTGCCTGTGTGTACTTAACCAGCGACCTGTAGAGGTCCCTAGTACGTACACAAATTGGGAGGGGAAGGGATTGTCATGATATGTACTTTTGCCCTGTCCTGTATTTGAATAATATGCCATTTGATGTATGTAACTGTTCTCTGGTTTCTATTAGCTGTAATTTATGTATTTTCTTGTGCTGGGAGTTCACCTGTAACAATATATGTCTCCTTCCCCCAATACTTGCAGCCCTAAGCTCTAATGTAATTAAGCTTTGTCAACACCACTAGTGGAGGAATAGCCATTCTTCCTCACAGCAGGTGGCTAGTCAAATGTACATACTACATAGACTACTTGGAGCCCACCAGTCTAGAATCTTCTGGTGGACCCAACCATTGAATAGAAGGTGTGACCCCTACCCCCTTCATGGGCGGATCCCAGGAGCTCAGACAATCCATTCTTATTTTGAGATCAGATGTGAGTTGATCCTTGAAGGAGAAGGAGTGGGGATTCTTAGCTGAGGCAAGACCCCATGTCCATCTGTGACTGCGGAAGCGAATGGGGCGAGACTTGAGCTGAGGACATATCTCGTCGCTTGTGGGATTGTTTTGGGATCCCTTGGACTCGTGTGGACTATTGCTTTGTTAGCTGGCACAAGGATTATCGGGAGGTGCCCCCGAACCTGTTCTGTTGGACTAATTGTGGACTCTGTAGATCTACCTGCATGTGTTGTTCCAGCGTTCTTGATAATAAATCTGTTGAATCATCCCTCGGCCTGTTGTCCCTTCTTGCTCTGCCGTACACCCCGTCACACTATCATATTATGAGTACCAATAGGTTATATTGACAGTTAGAATGAGTTAATGCAGCAAGTCAATATTTGCAGTGTTGACCCTTCAAGACCTCTGCAATTCTCCCTGGCATGCTCTCAATCAACTTCTGGACCAAATCCTGACTGATAGCAGTCCATTCTTGCATAATCAATGCTTGCATTTTGCCAGAATTTGTTGGTTTTTGTTTGTCCACCCATCTCTTGATGATTGACCACAAGTTCTCAATGGGATTAAGATCTGGGGAGTTTCCAGGCCATGGACCCAAAATCTCTATGTTTTGTTCCATGAGCCATTTAGTTATCACCTTTGCTTTCTGGCAAGGTGCTCCATCATGCTGGAAAAGGCATTGTTGGGCGCCAAACTGCTCTTGGACGGTTGGGAGAAGTTGCTCTTGGAGGACATTGTGGTACCATTCTTTATTCCTGGCTGTGTTTTTAGGCAAGACTGAGAGTGAGCCGATTCCCTTGGCTGAGAAGCAACCCCACACATGAATGGTTTCAGGATGCTTTACAGTTGGCATGAGACAAGACTGGTGGTAGCGCTCACCTCTTCTCCGAATAAGCTGTTTTCCAGATGTCACAAACAATCGAAAATGGGATTCATCAGAGAAAATGACTTTACCCCAGTCCTCAGCAGTCCACTCCCTGTACCTTTTGCAGAATATCAGTCGGTCCCTGATGTTTTTCTGGAGAGAAGTGGCTTCTTTGCTGCCCTCCTTGAAACCAGGCCTTGCTCAAAGAGTCTCCACCTCACAGTGCGTGCAGAAGCACTCACACCAGCCTGCTGCCATTCCTGAGCAAGCTCGGCACTGCTGGTAGTCCGATCCCGCAGCTGAAACAGTTTTAAGATACGGTCCTGGCGCTTGCTGGTCTTTCTTGGGCACCCTGGAGCCTTTTTGACAATAATGGAAGCTCTCTCGAAGTTCTTGATGATGCGATAGATTGTTGACTGAGGTGCAATCTTTGTAGCTGCGATACTCTTCCCTGTTAGGCCATTTTTGTGCAGTGCAATGATGGCTGCACGTGTTTCTTTAGAGATAACCATGGTTAACTGAAGAGAAACAATGATACCAAGCACCAGCCTCCTTTTAAAGTGTCCAGTGATGTCATTCTTACTTAATCATGACTGATTGATCGCCAGCCCTGTCCTCATCAACACCCACACCTGTGTTAATGGATCAATCACTAAAACGATGTTAGCTGCTCCTTTTAAGGCAGGACTGCAATGATGTTGAAATGTGTTTTGGGGGTTAAAGTTCATTTTCTGGGCAAATATTGACTTTGCAAGTACAGTAATTGCTGTTAAGCTGATCACTCTGACATTCAGGAGTATATGCAAATTGCCATTAGAAAAAATGAAGCAGTAGACTTTGGAAAAATTAATATTTGTCTCATTCTCAAAACTTTTGGCCATGACTGTACAGGAGGCACTGTGGGCAAATCAAACAAGCTGACCTTAACAGCGTACAGGATGGAGACAAGCTCTTAAAGGAGCAGTTCATTGAGGGACTCCTGTCCAGCACCCACAGGACCCAGCTACGCATCCTGGCCTTGCAAAACCCTGACCGGACTTTGCACAATTTAAAGACAGGGCCCTCCGAGCCTCAGCCTAGCTCCACAGTGCCCCCTAGGCGTTCAGCCCTCACGTACCACCAGGAGGTGGAGTCATATCCTCAGGTTCCCGTTGAGGCCGATGCACAGACCTTGGATGATGATCCTTCCACAGGACTACGCCTCCAGGTCCAGGAACTGACGAAAAACATAGCTGCACTAGCCAGGACCATTCAGTCCCTGCAGCAATCTCCGAAAGAAAAGATCAAGCTGGCTGCCAGCCCAGAGGACGTCCCCTGGTGAAGACCGAAGAGGATTCCACCGACCAGAGGAAGAGATAACAACCGCTATTATCAGGACGGACAACCCATCTGCCGCCGCTGCAACCAGGCAGGACACATTGCAAGGTACGGTCATTCAAACGAGCAACCCCTGGGGCAGAGGGCCAACCCCCAGGAATAAGACGACCAGGCCCACAAAGTTGGTGAGCCAAGTACGTCAGCATCCCAATGAACGCTTTATTGGACACCGGCTCTCAGGTTACAACTATGCCTTACATCCTATATAAAATGGTACTGGGCTGACACAGACATTACCCATGGCCCAAATAGTGATTTAACAATAGTTGCCAGTAATGGTCAGCCTTTGCCACAGGTGGGGTACAAAGAGGTCACCATTAAGGTGGGGCGGGTAGAACTGAAGGCCCAAGGAATGGTGATTGTGATATTGATCGACGTGAATGTAACCCTATGATGAGCATTGGTACTAATGTCATTGAAAATTGTCTTACTGAGGTTATTGTCTTGTTACAACAGGTTGCCGAAACTGCTGGTTTCAGTGAGCAACGTGTCCTGCAGAAAGAAATCAGAGCTCTGGTGCAGAGACAACAGGTAGAATTATCTGGTGGAGAGATTGGCCGTGTCACATTGAGTGACCCAATCCCCATTGCTATACCCCCCAGGAATGAAATGTAAAGACTACCAGGCACTGGTAGAACCTGTGTATTCATACAGTAGGCCCACAATCCTGACAGCCAGAGGGGTGGTTGATGTACGCAAGGGGAGGGCACCAGTACGCGTCCTTAACTGTGGAGAGAAAGAGAGGTACACCTAACCAGATATGCCACACTTGCTAAACTCTTTACTGTAAATAATAATGCAATACAGGCAACAGAACCCTTGGTCCCGTCCAACCAGGCGGAGGACAATGGCTCTGCAGGACAATTGGAAGATTGGTGTCAGAAATTACATTTGGGCACTGACTCTACCCCATCACACCAAGAACAAGGGGCTTACCGGCTGGTCCATGAGTATGAGCGGGCATTCAGCAAAACACCCACTAGATTTTGGGCAGGTAAAAGGGGTTCAACATCATATCCCCACGGGAAATCATCCGCCCATTAAAGAGAGATACCGGCCTGTACCTCCAGCTCACTACCAATGTGCCAAAAGTATGTTACAAGAGATGGAGGAGATAGTTGTAGCCCCTGGGCAGCTCCATTAGTCCTCATCAGGAAAGGATGGCACAGTGAGAATGTGTGTTGATTACAGGCAGATAAACCGCATTACACACAAAGATGCATACCCGTTGCCCAGAATAGAAGAGTCATTAGCTGCTTTAAAATCCGCTAATTACTTTTCCACCTTGGATCTCACCAGTGGGTACTGGCAGGTTCCCGTGGCAGAGGTGGATAAGGAAAAGACGGCCTTCACAACACCAATGGGTCTCTCTGAATTTAACTACATGCCGTTCGGACTGTGCAACGCACCAGGAACATTCCAGAGGATGATGGAGTGCTGTCTCGGGCACAAGAATTTCGAAACTGTCTTGCCGTACCTGGATGATGTCATCGTCTTCTCCAAGACTTATGAGGACAACCTGAAGCACCTGGTTGAGGTGTTTGAAGCTCTGTCCAACTTTGGCCTAAAGGTAAAACCATCTAAATCACCTGTTGAAGTCTAAGGTAGAGTACCTGGGCCATGTCGTAAGCTCTGAAGGAGTGGCACCAGACCCTGACAAGGTCACCGTGATCAGAGACTGGCCGAAGCCCAGTAACATCCATGAAGTCCGACAGTTCCTTGGGTTGGTAGGCTACTACAGAATATTTATTAAAGACTTCACCAAGATAGCCGCACCACTACAAGACCTGATAGTGGGCCAGTCTAAGAAAACCAGGGGAAAGAACACCCCATTTGACTGGAACGACAGACTGGAGGAATCCTTCGCTCGGTTGAAGTTGGTTTTCACGGGAGATGAGGTACTGGCCTACCCAGAATATGACCAACTGTTCATGCTGTACACGGACGCCAGCAATTTGGGACTGGGAGCAGTGTTGTCCCAGGTACAGAAGGGCAAAGAAAGGGTAATTTCGTACGCCAGCAGGAAGCTTCGCCCCACAGAAAGGAACCCTGAAAATTATAGTTCTTTTAAGCTGGAGTTCCTCCCCATCGTCTGGGCAGTGACAGAGGTTCAAGCACTGCTTGGCCTCAGCAAAATTCACAGTCTACACAGACAACAATCTGCTGACTCACCTGGAGATGGCAAATCTACGAGTGCTTTGGAGCAGCGATGGACAGCTCGGTTGTCTAATTACAACTTCACTATCAAGTGCCGTGCAGGACAGAAGAATGCCATTGCCGATGTGTTGTCCGGGATGCCCAACCTACCAGATGTGGAAAAGGATTCAGAGGTACTTGAAGAGGTCGAGTTACCAGCATTCCATCGCCCTGGAGCAACCCAGTACTCTCATTATGTGAGGAACAGGCGCAGTAACAAACAAGAAGCCACACTGAACCCATTGCCCCACCATGGATGGGCAGAGACCCAGGACAGTGACCCTGCGGTTTGTCTGGTGAAAGAGCTTCTGACGCAAGCAGATTCGCACCCTGGTCCAAATGATCCGCAAGAGACTCAACAACTGTGGAAGGAGAAAAGCAAATTATTTATTTATCTATGATGGTAAGCTGTGCCGGAGAAACATCGACCCACGCACTCATGAGTTAGTCTGGCAGATAGTGGTCACAAGACAAGATGCGCCAATGGTTCTGGAAGCGTACCACGATGGAGCAGGACACTTCAGATGGAAGAAGTTAGAGATCCTACTTCGTGGAAGGTTTTACTGGAATGTCATGAGAAAAGCCATTGAAAAGTGGTACTGAGAGTGTGGACCATGTAACCTGCGCAGAGAGGACCGTGACAACCAGAGGGCTCCCCTACAGCCCATAGTCACCAAACAGCCACTTGAACTAGTAACTTTAGACCACGTGAAGCTAACTCCAAGCCGTTCAGGCTATGTCTATGCTCTGACCATTGTGGACCATTACTCCAGATTCCTGGTAGTCTTACCTGTCAAGGACCAGACAGCGAGGACAGCAGCCAAAGCCTTCCAGCAACACTTTTGCCGACCACACGGATACCCAGAGAAGGTACTCACTGATCAAGGCCCAGCCTTGTACAATCACATCCCAGTGAATTCTACCAACTGTACTCCGGCATACCTGGTGAGAGAAAGATCAAGCAAATTACCTGTTGATCTAGACATCGGAGTCCTAACCCCAGAAACAACCTCACCAGATACAGATTGGGATACCGAGTGACAAGAGAAATACCACCAAGTACAAGAGTGTGTAGAAAGAAGCTAGTCTCAGGCAAGACAAAAACAAGAGAAAGAGAGAGAGAGAGAGAGAGAGAGATAGACAGACAGACACACACTAACCAACATGCCCCCGCAATTCCCTTGTCACCAAGTGTTAAAGCGAAAAAGGAGAATGCACAAACTCGATGATCAGTGGGAAGCAGAACAATATACTATCTTACTGTCCAACTTTGACAATACTAAAGGGTGTCTAATCAGCAAAGATGGAGGAGAAACATCGACTGCAGTATCTAGAGATCATCTCAAAGTATGCCCTGACAAATTGAGAGACAAAGAAAAAGATCCAAGTACTACTCAACCAATGGTAGAAGAAGAAAAAAAAAAGAGGATCCATACCGTTCTTGGAGATTTTCCCCAGTCTTGGACTCAAGTACATCAGGCCATAGTGATACCTGTCTTGACTTTTCCCCAGCTGGAAATACCAGAACAAAATGTGATTCAAGACTATCCTGAGACAGAAGAGACTTTACACCAGCGGGCTTAAGCAGCAAACGTTACCCCAGCAGTGGAACAAGAGAATCCACCCTCTGCTATCGGTGAATCTGTCAGACCCATGGTGAATCTAAGAAGTCACAGACGTTTGCCCACTTTACCAATACGATGCAGGCCAACAAGTGGCACAGACACTAGTGGGTTCACAACAGCAGACATGTTAGACCAGGAACTACGCAGATCTACCCGTAGTACCAGAGGTCAGATCCCAGCCCGTTACAGGGACTGCTGTCAATAATTGTTATCGGTTTTAAAAAGGTTTGCTTATACTTGTTGCAGGTTTAAAAAAATGGACAATAGAGTAATGGGCAGTGAATTGCCCAAAAACTTATTGTACATAGTTGGCACCCTCATGGTGCACCCTGGTTCTGCCCACATTGCCGGGTTGGGTGGACCTTGTTACTTCACAGACCTGAAGCTAAAACGGTCTGTCGTGGCGAACCCCGGGTCTGGATATGCCTTGTAGCCCACCCAAGACCTATGTTGAGGACTTATGATGGATCCCCCGCATCGGTACTGTTGCTAATGAACAAGGACACCCTGGTATAAGACCAGTTGTACTTTTGTAAATATGTTTGCAAAGTTTAAGCCAAAAATGCCTCCCGTAAGGAAAGATTAAGTTTAAACCTGTTTTGTATTTCAAAATGTTTTACACATTTGTAACCTGTTTATGATTTCTTTTCCCAGTCCGAGAGTACTGGATTTAACGGGGGAAGGGGGGGGGGGGAAATGTGGCACCCCAGGAGTTCAAGTACCACAGTGGTATTGACTTCCTCCCGGGGAGGGTGATGCCATGCCTGGAGACAGGAGGAATCTCTTTGGCAGGTAACCTTTCATGCAACACATTCTGACTCCAGGCCAGAAGGGGGAGCTCTACACCCAACTTCAGGGGAGCTGCTCTCTCTGGTCGGGAGGATGAGTCAGTTGCTAGGCAGACAAGCAGACAGTTGACAGTTGGTAGCAGACCGTGAAGGAGGACAGTGGTACTTAGGAGCTAGAGAAAGACTGCTACTGGGCCTCTATAAGCTGAGCACAGAAACCGGGTACCGAGAGCCCGAGGCTGAGGGGGACTGCAAGCCCCACGGCAGAACCGGAGGGCAGGAAACTAAAAGGAACTTGCCCACATAATACCTGAGGTACAGCAGCAATCAGAGTCACCGTGAACAGAGACCCAAAAGAGACGGCTCAAGTTGCCTACCGTGCAGATACTGTCCCTGGACAGGGAAGAAAGAGGGCCTTGTTAGAGAGCTACAGGCAGCAAGGGACACAGACCAGCCCTGGACTGAGGCTGAATACCATCTCAGTAAACCAGGTAAAGACTGCAACCCTGTGTCCTCCAATTATTTGCGGCATTCACCATCCCTGCCAAATACAGCAGGAGCCCTGGGTACACCGCTTCACCTGTGGGAAGCGACACCATCTTTGCTGTAGCACCATCGCCCCCAGATGACCCCTTTAAGCAGCCTCGGACACCTCTGACCAAGAACCACAGGTGGCGTCACAAACTTTCCTTATTTCCACAACCCCTTTAAAGACCGTCCCTTTTTACTTGGGTGCCCAGGGCCACGGACCAGGTCGCTGCCACCGTGACCACTCCTTTAATTGCGACCGGACCCAGTACAGAGTACCCCACGGCCCTGACGGGCGACTCAGTGTGATGGTATTTGTCCCTTGTATGTGGTCATGATATGGTAGTTATATCTGGTCTAGTCATAGTGTGGTGATACTTATCCCGTGTATATGGTATTATTCATTCACTATGTGGTGGTAATATGTGATCTGGTCATGGTGTGGCAGTATTTGTTCCTTGTATGTGGTATTATTCGGTAGCTACAGTACAGACCTAAAGTTTGGACACACCTCATTTAAAGATTTTTCTATATTTTCATGACTATGAAAATTGTACATTCACACTGAAGGCATCAAAACTATGAATTAATACATGTGGAATTATATACTTAAAGTGTGAAACAACTGAAATTATGTCTTATATTCTAGGTTCTTCAAAGTTGCCACCTTTTGCTTTGATGACTGCTTTGCACACTCTTGGCATTCTCTTGATGAGCTTCAAGAGGTAATCACCGGGAATGGTTTTCACTTCACAGGTGTGCCCTGTCAGGTTTAATAAGTGGAATTTCTAGCCTTATAAATGGGGTTGGGGCCATCAGTTGTATTGAGCAGAAGTCTGGTGGATACACAGCTGATAGTCCTGCTGAATAGACTTTTAGAATTTGTATTATGGCAAGAAAAAAAGCAGCTAAGTAAAGAAAAATGAGTGGCCATAATTACTTTAAGAAAAGGTCAGTCAGTCCGAAACATTGGGAAAACTTTGAAAGTGTCCAAGTGCAGTGGCAAAAACCATCAAGCTCTACAAAGAAACTGGTTCACATGAGGACCACTCCAGGAAAGGAAGATCAAGAGTCACCTCTGCTTCTGAGGAGAAGTTTATCCGAGTCACCAGCTTCAGAAATCGCAGGTTAGCAGCTCAGATTACAGACCAGGTCAATGCCCCACAGAGTTCTAGTAGCAGACACATCTCTACAACAACGGTTCAGAGGAGACTGTGCAGCAGGCCTTCATGGTAAAATAGCTGCTAGGAAACCACTGCTAAGGACAGGCAACAAGCAGAAGAGACTTGTTTGGGCTAAAGAACACAAGGAATGGACTTTAGACCTGTGGAAATCTGTGCTTTGGTCTGATGAATCCAAATTTGAGATCTTTGGTTCCAACCACCGCGTCTTTGTGCGACGTAGAAAAGGTGAACGGATGGACTCTACATGCCTGGTTCCCACCGTGAAGCATGGAGGAGGAGGTGTGATGGTGTGGGGGTGCTTTGCTGGTGACACTGTAGGCATACTGAACCAGCATGGCTACCACAGCATCTTGCAGCGGCATGCTTTTCCATCCAGTTTGCGTTTAGTTGGACCATCATTTATTTTTCAACAGTACAATGACCCCAAACACACCTCCAGGCTGTGTAAGGGCTATTTGACCAAGATGGAGAGTGATGGAGTGCTACGCCAGATGACCTGGCCTCCACAGTCACCAGACCTTAACCCAATCGAGATGGTTTGGGAGGAGCTGGACCGCAGAGTGAAGGCAAATGGGCCAACAAGTAATAAGCATCTCTGGGAACTCCTTCAAGATTGTTGGAAGACCATTCCCGGTGACTACATCTTGAAGCTCATCAAGAGAATGCCAAGAGTGTTCAAAGCAGTTATCAAAGCAAAAGGTGGCTACTTTGAAGAACCTAGAATATAAGACATAATAAAAAAAGCGCGAAACAACTGAAATTAAGTATATAATTCCACATGTGTTAATTCATAGTTTTGATGACTTCAGTGTGAATGTACAATTTTCATAGTCATGAAAATATAGAAAAATCTTTAAATGAGAAGTGGTGTCCAAACTTTTGGTCTGTACTGTATGTCATGGTATAATGTGGTCCAGCCATGGTTTGGTGGTATTTGTTCCTTGTATATGGTATTATTCTGTCACTACGTGATGTTAATATGTGGTCCGGCCATGGTGTGGTGGTATTTGTTCCCTGTATGTGGTATTATTCGGTTACTATGTGATGGTAATATGTAGTTTAGTCATGGTGTGGCGGTATTTGGCCCTTGTATGTGGTATTATTGTTCATTTAATAAAAATGCATTTGACTCATCCCCTTAAAGAAACAAATAAAAATATACCTAAAAAGAGTACAGTATATTTTAACAAATGTTTAATAAGTTACAGTACAATATGGTCCGGCCAAAGGAGTCTACCTTGCCATGGTGGGAACTGTTGATGAGTGATTGGTGAGGACATGGTGCGGAAGTGGAGTTTTTCTATGAGTGGGCGGTGGGTCTTTGGATGGTTCGAGGGTTGAAGGCGGAGCTGGGGTGGAGACTCGGCGGAGTCTCAAGGGGGGGGGGGGCGAAACTTTGCCAATATGGGGCCCCAAAATTCCTGGTGGCAGCCCTGGGTATGGCAATGATGTCCAGAAGTGCAATGAAAAGTGACCGCAGAGACATTTCTGCTTACTGCACTTGAATTCACAGAATAAAACAAAAGATGAAAGTAGAAGTGTACTAAATCATTTTTTCAGCGTAGAAAAAAAAACAATTTACAGTGGGTACAGAAAATATTCAGATCCCTTTAAATATGTCACCCTTTGTTTCAATGCAGCCATTTGGTAAATTCAAAAAAGATCATTTTTTTCCCCATTGATATACACTCTGCACCCCATCTTGACTGGAAAAAAACAGAAATGTAGACATTTTTGCAAATTTTTAAAAAATGAAAAACAAATATCACAGTCATAAGTATTCAGACCATTTGCTCAGTATTGAGTAAAAGCATCCATTTGAGCTACTACAGCCATGAGTCTTCTTGGGAATGATTCAACAAGTTTTTCACACCTGAATTTGGGGATCCTTTGCCATTCTTTACTGCAGATATTCTCCAGTTCCGTCAGGTTGGATGGTGATTATTGGCGACAGCCATTTTCAGGTCTCTCCAGAGATGCCCAATTGGGTTTAGGTCAAGGCTCTGACTGGGCCAGTCAAGAATGGTCACAGTTGTTCTGAAGCCACGCCTTTTTTTATTTTAGCTGTGTGCTTAGGATCATTCTCTTGTTGGAGGGTGACTCTTTGGCCAAGTCGGAGGTCCAGAGCACTCTGGAAGAGGTTTTCATCCAGTTTATCGCTGTACTTGGCCACATTCATGTTTCCTTCAATGACAACCAGTCGTCCTGTCCCTGCAGCTGAAAAACACCCCTATGGCATGATGCTGCCACCACCAGGTTTCACTGTTGAGATTGGACTGGGCAGGTGATGAGCAGTGCTTGGTTTTCTCCACACACACAGTTTAGAATTATCACCAAAAAGGTCTATCTTCATCTCACGAGACCAGAGAATTTTATTTCTCATAATCTGGGAGTCCTTCATGTGTTTTTTTAGCAAACTTTATGCGGGCTTATATGGAGAGAGAGGCACTGAGGAGAGACTACCATCGGGCCACTCTGCCATAAAGGCCCGACTGGTGGAGGGCTGCAGTGATAGTTGACTTTGTGGAACTTTCTCCCATCTCCCTACTGCAACTCTAGAGATAAGCCACAGTTATCTTGGGGTTCTTCTTTACCTCTCTCACCAAGGCTCTTCTCCAACGATTGCTCAGTTTGGCTGGACGGACAGGTCTAGGGAGACTTCAGGTGGTCCCAAACTTCTTCCATTTAAGGATTATGGAGGCCACTGTGCTTTTAGGAATCTTGAATACTGCAGAAATTCTGTTGTAGCCTTGGCCAAATCTGTGCCTTTCCACAATACTGTCTCTGAACTCCTTGGCCAGTTTCTTTGACCTCATGATTCTCATTTGGTCTGACCTGCACTGTGAGCCATGAGGTCTTATATAGACAGGTGTGTGCCTTTCCAAATCAAGTCCGATCAGTTGAATGTAACACAGCTGGACTCCAGTGAAGGAATAGAACCATCTCAAGGAGGATCACAAGGAAATGGACAGCATGTGACTTAAATATGAGTATTTGAGCAAAGGGTCTGAATACTTATGACCATCTGATATTTCAGTTTTTCTTTTTTAATAAATTTGCAAAAAAATTCAACCTTTCTGGGTGGGTTTTAAGTCAAGATGGGGTGCAGAGTGTACATTAATGTGAAAAAAATGAACTTTTTTGAATTTACTAAATTGGTGCAATGACCCAGAATGAAAAATGTAAAGCGGTCTGAATATGGAGCGCCCCCAGACACAGGGCCACGAGTTCTCGGTACCGGGCCTCTCTGGTTCGGTTCTGAGGCTGTCACGGTGGCTAGACCCGGTCCGCGACCCTGCTAAGGGGCGTCCAATAAAGATGGTACAGTCTGTCAGGGATTCGTGACGCCACCTGTGGTGTTCGGTCAGGGTGACCGACGCTGCTGTGGGGTCCGTTGGGGTGATGGAATGGCAGCTGGATGGTGAAGTATGTCCCCAGGGCTTCCCGGTAAGGTGGATGGTGATGGTGTGAGGTGCAGTCAATAACAAGGACACAGGGTTGCAGTCTCTTTACCTCTTTACTGAAGACTTCACGATCCACAATCCAGAGCACGCTTAACAGGGCTATCTGAGACCGGCCGGTCCGATGGGCACATCCAGAGTTTCCTTCGTAGATGGAAATCGTTGCCTACCACTAGCGCCTGTTTGTGTTGTAGTCCTACCCTGCTGAGCATTTGGAATAGTCCTCACAACTGCTCTTCTCGTTCGTTCGTTCTCTACAGCTCTCTCTTTCTTTAGTTCCAGATGTTACTAGTTCAACATCCCCCAGATATGTTATGGCTAGGACGCGCCCGTATGGCGGGAAGGCCTGGAGTTCTTCCCGGGACCCTAGAGACGCCCCTCTCCCACAGTTGCCCCCTATGTCTTCGTAGGTGTTTAGGTGAGACAGCCAACCTATAATTAACTGTCCTGCGGAGTTCGGAGTAAGGCCTAGAGTCAGTTACTCCCGTGGTGTTCCGGCCACCGGCTACACTCCTCAGTAGGATGTTGCCTTGGTCTCACGGCACGACTCCTACTGGTACTCCTTTGTGCTTGATCTCGTTTACACTGTTCCACAATATCCTTCCCTTCGTGTCTCTCTCTTGGATACCGCCGCGAGGTGTGCAGGCGCGGTTCCGTTACGTTCTGTTCTGTTCGCTAGGCACCTGCCAGGTTCCCACGCTTGACAGGGACCCCCCTGTGTCTTCTCCCTGCAACACCCCCTGCCACGGGATGTTGCCTGAATCCAACCCAGTCAGCTTCTGACTAACTTCCTCCCCGACCCTAGTTTTACCAGTGTGAGGAGTGGCCCAATAAATAAAGCCCTTTGCTCCCCCTAATGGCCGGAGTGTGAAGTGTAAAGTGTTCTGGTGATACCTGGTCAGGAGAACTCCTTTAGTGCCATCGGACGTACCATCACTCCCCTTAGTGGCAGAGCGTCATACTGCAACAACCAGGTCTCTGGGGCGCTGCAAATACTTTCCGTAACCACTGTAAGGATACATTAAAATATAGCTTTTAATAAATCTTGTGAAATTACTAATACAGTGAAAAAAATAACATGCCACCAAAATATCACACAGACACTTAATCAGAAATATCAAGGGAGGTGCCCATCCCTATTGTACACTGACTTGCCCCCACCCAACAGCGGAGTTTGGCACCTTAAATCCTGCGCAATGGTGCCCCTGCTCCTCGACGGCTCACCCTGCTGGCCTTATTGTGGAATAGGGAGGAAGAAAAAGATGAAAAGATTACAGCACTAAATGGAGATAGAATGTTGAAAAATGGTAATTCAAAAGTGTCTTGTATGGAAAATATTTTTATGTATCTGCCCCTGTACTCTCAGGACTGCCTAACAGCGGGGGTTGGCACTCTAAATGCAGCCTCCTCGGCGGCTGACCTTTCTAATCCCTTAGCTGAATGTGGATGCCCCTATGATTTACAGAGAGGGTAAATAGGCGCTTGATATCAGTGGATGTAATAATATAGTTGATGCCACACCGAGTATAGCCTTAATATTGTAGAAAAATTGCTGACTCCAAGTAGCAAAGATATAGCAAGACAAAAGTAGATAGTAACTAGTGTTATATCAAAGAAAAAAAAATATATGTTTCAGCACACAATGAAAAGTTCAGCATGGTCAACAGCGTAATCATGAACCATTTGCTACAGTATAACATTAGACTGACAGCTATACACAAACTCCACGCGTTTCCCCTCTTTTGGGGTTCATCAGGAGTGAAATATTGGTATAGATCTTAAAGACTTAGCTGACACTGGATGATGTAAGGATAGATGTCCATATGATACAGCACATCCGAAAGCAGTCCCCTCTGGTAGAGTGCCTGGGTTTTAACAGCTTTTGCAGCCCTTAGATATCTGTATGCATCCCCTGATTGGATGCATATGCAGAGAGGGGACAGTCTGGTCACGAGCTTCTGCGCCATTGTATGGACTAACAAGTACCACAAGATCATCTCCCCAACACATCTGAAACTATAAAGATAACGTGACAGCCCAGTTACCTCATTCTGCAGCCAGCAATAGTGTAATACAGATGCCATAAAAGGCACATGGTACAACATTTTTTGTGAAATCCTATTGCCAAAGTAATCAATATAAAAAGTATTGACCGCACCTTTAATGTGGAGAATCCTATAATAAGATATGGCTGGAGTGGAGAACTGAAAGGCATTGTCCATGGTGCTGAACTTGATGCCCTCTCAATAGGAGGGTGTTGACTGTTACTGAATATAGACAACAAATTACTACTTAAAAAGGTTGTCCACGTGTGCATTGTATTACTACGCATGCTGCAGATGGGATATCAACATTGTAGCCATGTTCATAAAGACCTGGGGAATAGTGGTGAGACTGCGCTGGAGCGCCAGCAAGCCTATATAGTATTTAAACGTAGATCACCCCTGTAATGAACTCATCATTGTCTTTCAGGTGTAAAAAGTTAAAATAATACTCTGAAACATTTAGATAATTGCCACCATTTCAGGGGCTCAAAACTAATTGGACAAATTACCTTTACCATAAATAAAAAAAAGTTCATTTATGATAACTTTGTAAAGAATTCTTTGCAGGCAATGACTGCCTGACGTCTGGAAGCCATGGATATCACTAAAACGCTGGGTTCCCCCTTTGTGATCCTTTGCCAGGCCTTTACTGCAGCTGACTTCTGTTGTTGCTTGTTTGTGGGTCTTTCAGCGTTAATATTTTGTCTCAAATATGTGAAATAAATGCTCTATGGGGTTGAGCTCTGGTGAATAACATTCTACAACGGCCAAGTCATAGTACTTTTCCTTAAAAAAAACAACTCCTGGTTGCTTTCATAGTATGTTTTGGATCTTTTTCCATCTGTTCTATGAAGCGTGATCCAATCAACCTTGCTGCATTTGGTTAAATCGGAGAAGAAAGTATAGTCATGTAGACTTCAGAATTCATCCGGCTGCTTCTGTCTTCAGTCACATCATCAATAATCACTACTGACCCCGTTCCATTGGAAGCCATGTGTGCCCATGCCATCACCATGTTTTACAGCAGATGCAGTGTTCTTTGGATCATGAGCAGGTCCAAGACTTCTCCATTCTTTCTTCCTCTCATCATTCTGATACAGGTTGATCTTAGTTTCATCTGTCCAAAGAATGCTTTTGCAGAAGTGGGCTGGCTTCTTTACTGTAGATTTTTTGGGGAAAGTCTATTCTGGCCTATTTTTAAGGCCGATTAATGGTTTACACATTGTGGTGAACCCTCTGTATTTGTTCTCATGAAGTTTTCTCGTTATCGTAGGCTTAGATACCGAAACACCTACTTTCTGGAGAGTGCTCTTCACTTTGGTCAGTGCTGTGGAGGCGTTTTTCTTCACCATGGAAAGAAATTGGAGATCACCCACAGCCACCACTGTTGTCTTCAATAAATGTCCAGGCTTTTGAGAGAGTTTTTAACCCCTTTACCCATTGACACTTCATGATACATTGGTACTTCATGATAGTGGTAAAATTTCTTTGATATTACTTGCGTTTATTTGTGAAAAAAAAAACGGAAATTTTGCGAAATTTTTTGCAATTTTCCAACTTTGAATTTTGATGCCCTTAAAAATCAGAGATATTTTATGTTGTTACACAAAATACTTAATAAGTAACATTTCCCACATGTCTACTTTACATTAGCCCAATTTTGGAACCAACATTTTTTTTTGTTAGGGAGTTAGAAGGGTTAAAAGTTGACCAGCATTTTTGCAACACTTTTTTTTTCTATTTAGGGACCACATCACATTTGAAGTCACTTTGAGGGGTCTATACGATAGAAAATATCACGAAAATACCAAGAAGTGACACCATCCTAAAAACTGCACCCATCATGGTGCTCAAAACCACATTTAAGAAGTTTATTAACCCTTCAAGTGCTTCACAGGAATTTTTGGAATGTTTAAAAAAAAGTTAAGTTTGTTTTTTTTTTTAATTTTGTTTTTACTTCAGATCCAATTTGTTTTATTTTGCCAAGGGTAACAGGATAAATTAGACCCCAAAAGTTGTTGTGCAGTTTGTCCTGAGTATGCTGATACCCCATATGTGGGGGTAAACCACTGTTTGGGCGCATGACAGAGCTCGGAAGGGAAGGAGCGTAGTTTGACTTTTTCAATGCAATATTGGCTGGAATTGAGATGAAACCCCCACAAGTGACCCCATTTTGGAAGCTAGATAAGTTCCTTAGGTGGTCTAGATGTGTGATGAGCACTTTGAACCCCCCAATTGTTTCACTAAAGTTTATAATGGAGAGCCGTGAAAATTAAAAAATCATTTTTTTTCCCACAAACATGATCTTTTAGCCCCCAATTTTGTATTTTCCTAAGGATATCCTGATAAATTGGACCCCAAAAGTTGTTGTGCATTTTGTCCTCAGTACGCCGATACCCCATAGGTGGGGGGGACCACCGTTTGGGCGCAGGGCAGAGCTCGGAGGGGAAGAAGTGGCGTTTTGGAATGCAGACTTAGATGGATTGGTCTGCAGGCGTCACATCGCGTTTGCAGAACCCCTGATGTACCTAAACAGTAGAAACCCCCCACAAGTGACCCCATATTGGACACTAGACCCCCCAAGGAACTTATCTAGATGTGTTGTGAGAACTTTGAACCCCCTAGTGTTTCACTAAAGTTTATAACGCAGAATTGTGAAAATAAAATCATTTTTTCCCCACAAAAATGATTTTTTAGCCCCCAAATTTTTATTTTCCCAAGGGTAACAGGAGAAATTGGACCCCAAAAGTTGTCAAATTTGTCCTGAGTACTCCGATACTCCATAGGTGGGGCTAAACCACTGTTGGGGCGCACGGCAGAGCTCAGGAGGGAAGGAGCACGTTTTACTTTTTCTACGCAGAATTGGACGTCATGTTGCATTTGCAGAGCCCCTGATGAGCCTAAACAGTGGAAACCCCCCAATTCTAACCCCAACACACCCTTAACCCTAATCCCAATGCTAACCACACCCCTAACCCCAACACACCCCTGACACCACTAACCCAACCGTAAGCGGAATCCTGACCCCAACTCTAGCCCCAACCCTAACGGGAAAATGGAAATAAATACTTTTTTTATGTTATTATTTTTCCCTAACCAAGGTGGTGATAAAAGGGGGTTTGATTTACTATTTATAGCGGATTTTTATAGCGGTTTTTATGTATTGCAGCTGTCACACACTAAAAGACGCTTTTGATTGCAAAAAAATAGTTTTTGCGTCACCACATTTTGAGAGCTATAATTTTTCCATATTTTTGCCCACAGAGTCTTGTGGGGTCTTGATTTTTGCAGGATGAGTTGACGTTTTTATTGGTACCATTTTCGGGCACATGACATTTTTGATCGCTTTTTATTCTGATTTTTGGTAGGCAGAATGAGCAAAATCCAACAATTCATGAATTTCTTTTTTGGGGGGCGTTTATACCGTTCCACGTTTGGTAAAATTGTTAAAGCAGTTTTATTCTTCGCGTCAGTACGATTACAGCAATACCTCATTTATATCTTTTTATGTTTTGGTGCTTTTACACAATTTTAAATAGCAGGAGCACAAAAAGAGGATTCAGAGATGCAGTGGACCCATGAGGTTAAGATAGAAAAAACACAGGTGCAGCATAACCGATGAGGCAGCCACTCTCGACATGCCAAACTAATGGAGGGGGTGGCTGCTTGGCACATAAAAGACTTGTATGCGGCGCTGTTCACACAATGGAGATGCACAGCATCCAGGCAAGCCTAGTAGTGACACCCTTCTATTAGATCAGGCACGCCTGCCCAGCGCTAAACAAATGCACCCCATGTGAACAGACACCACAGTTTACAAGACAAAAATGGGCCCAACTGCACCCCGGAAAAAAGTGCAAAAAAAAAAAAAACACAAAAAATATATATGAGGTATTAGTTGATATTTTGGCCAAAATACGGAAGCTCATGACCCGCGATAAGGGTCCCCACGTTCATGAGTCCTAATTCTAAAATAGCAAGAGCACAAAAAGAGGATTCAGAGAATCTGACACTTTGCACAGCACAGAGTCAGATCAGCGATCTGACAGGCAGTGCAGGAGGCTTGCCTGCACCTGCTCTCAGCAGGCACTGACAAGTCACCTCCCTGCAGGACCCAGAAGGACCCCACAGCTATCTTGGATTCGGGGGCCTGCAGGGAGGAGGATGGAGGAGATGGATCACATCGCGTTGTTCTGAGGGTCTCAGGGAAGCACGCAAGGAGCCCCCTCCCTGCGCGATGCTTCCCTATGCCACCGAACACTGCGATCTTGTTTGATCGCAGTGTTACAGGGACTAAAGTGCTGGGAGTGGTCCGTGACAGCTCTTGGCACAGTGCCGGATATCAGCTGTGATAATCAGCTGACACCCGGCCCCGATCGGCCGCGCTCCCCCTGTGAGTGCGGCTGATCACATATGACGTACTATCCCGTCGATGGTCATACGGACCCAGGTCACCACGACGGGATAGTATGTCTGGTGTCAGAAAGGGGTTAAGCTTACTAGTGAGCACAGTACTTTTCTGTAGAATGTAACTAGATATTGATTTGGCCATTTTCTGCTAGCTCTGATGGATTTTTTTTTCCTTTTAAGCCTAATGATTGTTTCTCTTCTAGTAAAAGCTCCTGCGACAACATGTTGTTTTTTTTTCTTTATTGTTTTATTTTGAATGGGGCGAATGGAGGGGGGGGGGTGATCTGAACTTTTTTTTAATTCTAATAGCATTTTTTTGTACTTTTTACTTCTCCATAGGAGACTAGAAACTGCGATCGCTTGTGCTACATAGAGCAGGGCTTCAGTACTACTCCAAGTAGCTAAAATGCTCACTTGCTATGAGCGCCGACCGCTGGGTGGTGCTCAAATCGATCCAGCAACAACAACCACAGAGCTCTGCTGCAGAATTTGGGTTGTCATGCCAGCACATCGGCAACCCGCAGTCATGTGACACGGGTGCTGACAGGTGGAATTCAGCGCGAGCATGTTAAATGCCGCTGTCAGAGATTGACAGCGACATTTAACATGTTAACAGCCGTAGGTGGATCGGCTGTTAGGGGCACATGCCAGCTGGTCAAATCAGCGGACTTGTGCCGGAAAAGTAGCGGGCTCATCGCCGGAGCCCGCAACAAAACAAGAGGAGCCCATGTTAAACACAACAGGCAGCATGGTGGCTCAGTGGATAGCACTGCAGCCTTGCAGCGCTGGGGTCCTGGGTTCAAATCCCACCAAGGACAACATCTGCAAGGAGTTTGTAAGTTCCCCCCGTGTTTGCGTGGGTTTCCTCCGGGTACTCCGGTTTCCTCCCACATTACAAAAACATACTGATAGGGATTCTAGATTGTGAGACCCATCGGGGACAGCGATGATAATGTCTGTGTGTGCAAACTGTAAAGCGCTGCGGAATGCTAGCGCTATATAAGAATAAAGATTATTATTATAACTATAAGAAAGGAAAGGGGTTAAAGAGCGGTATCTCCTAAACCCATACTCCAATTAGGATGTGAAATACCCTCAAATTAAAGCTGAGAGACTGCACTTTAAGCCCATACTGATTATATAAAACAGTATCTTGAACATGTTTTGGTAAACAACTAAAATGCCAAAACTTGTCAGTGTCCAAATACTTCTGTTATAGTGCACCACAAAGTTAAGGGATGGAATAGTTTAATGGGATATTCTTTCCCATCCTACAGGAACCTAATTTAATTAAAAAAGAAGTTTAACAAAAACACCAGGGTTACTTACTGGTAACAGGTTTTTCCGGAACCCATGACGGCACACCTGAGAGAGGGGATCCGCCCAGCCAGGACAGGAAACCCTACTGAAAATAAAAGGGTGGTACCTCTCCCTCGCTTCAGTTGGTTTTCAGAGCATGAGAGGCCCCCCTGGTTAGTACACATGGCAATCCAACACCACATCATATTAACTAAAAAAGCACCCAAAACAATAGTGCACACCGAAAAGGTGATAAAGGGGGGGGATATATAGGTGCAGTCATGGGTTCCGGAAAAACCTGTTACCAGTAAGTAACCCTGGTGTTTTCCCTTCCCCCATGACGGCACACCTGAGAGACTTTTGTAGAATGAAACCTTAGGGAGGGACCACCGCTTGGAGTACCCTTCTACCAAAGGTTAGGTCAGCAGAGGAGGAAAGGTCTAGCCGGTAGTGCTTGAAAAAAGTTGAAGGTGAGGACCAGGTAGCAGCCTTGCAAATTTGATCAATTGATACCTCAGCCTTTTCCGCCCAGGAGGTAGCCATGGCTCTGGTAGAGTGAGCCTTGATGCCTTCAGGAACCGGAGTGCCACCCGCAGAGTAGGATAAACTAATGGCCTCCCTAATCCATCTAGCAATAGTACTTTTAGCTACCCCACACCCTCTTTTGCTACCCTGAAAGGCTATGAATATGGTTTGGTCTTTCCTCCACTGACTAGTCATAGATATGTATTGTAACAGATCTTCTCACATCTAGCATGTGGAACTTTTGTTCCCCTGGATTTTTGGGATTACTACAGAAAGATGGTAAGGTAATCTCTTGACTCCTATGAAACTTTTGAACCACCTTGGGGAGATAAGCCGGCTCTGGTCTTAGAACGATCCTGTCATCAAAAACCTGAGTATAAGGAGGGGATATTGACAGGGCTTGCAAATCACTTACCCTACGTGCCGATGTTAGGGCTACTAGAAGAACTGTTTTAAGGGTAAGTAACTTAGGTGATAACTCCTGTAAGGGCTCGAAAGGGTGTTTAGTTAGAGCTTCTAAGACCAAATTTAGATCCCAAGGAGGGATTTTTGGGATAACGACCGGCCGAGATCTACTGCAAGATTTTATGAATCGTGAAACCCATCTATTTGAGGCAAGATTACAGTTATACAGGGCCCCCAAGGCTGAAACCTGAACTTTAAGGGTGCTGGTTGCTAACCCAAGATGTAATCCTGCTTGCAGAAATTCTAGGATAGGACCCACTGGAGCCACCTCCCCCAATGGTTCACCCAGGAAGTCAAGAAATTTTTTCCATGTCCTACCATAGAGTCTAGAAGTTATGGGTTTTCTGCTTTTCAACAGGGTGGAGATTAAACCTGGTGAGAATCCATGGCGACTTAGTAACGCCCTCTCAAATTCCAGGCTGCCAGATGGAAGCCCTTCACCTGAGAGTGGGTTACTGGGCCCTGGGTTAGTAGGTCCGGAATTTCTGGCAAAATCCATGGATCTGTTACCGACATCTGTCTTAGAAGGGAGAACCATGGTCTCCTTGGCCAAAATGGAGCTATGAGGATAATCCTCGCCTGATCCTCTCTGATCTTCCGGATCACAGCTGCGATCCTCACTATCGGGGGAATGCGTAGGCCAGAGAAAACTTCCAAGGTATTAGTAGGGCATCTACTGCGAAGGGATGTTCTCTTGGATTCAAGGAGCAGAATTTTCTGACTTTTTTGTTGTGAGAATTGGCAAACAAGTCTATTTCTGGTGAGCCCCAGGCTTGGACTATTTGTTGAAATATCTGGGGATTTAAGGACCATTCCCCCTGTCTTAAGCCTCTGCGACTCAGGAAGTCTGCTTGAGTGTTTTCTATGCCCCTGATGTGTAGTGCCAACAGAGATAACAGGTGTTGTTCTGCCAGTTGGAAGAGGAGTTTTGACGCATTCATGAGGCCTTTGGACCTCGTTCCCCCCTGATGATTGACATACGCCACCACTGCTCGATTGTCTGTTAGGATTCGAGTATGGCGACCCTGGAGTAAAGGGAGAAAATGTCTTAGGGCTTTCTCCACTGCCCATAGCTCTTTTTCGTTTGATCCATAGTTTTTTTCTCGTATGGACCAGGTACCTTGTACAGAGTGAGATCTCAGATGAGCTCCCCAACCTGTACCGCTTGTGTCGGTCGTGATGATGTCTATGACCGGATTTTTCCACCGGACCCCCTTTGTCAGGTGGTGTTCTACAGTCCACCAAGCTAGGGAATCCCTTACGCTCAGGGAGAGACATAGATTTCCTTCTAAATGCCCTCTTAACAGTCTTTGAGCAGAGAGAACTTCCCACTGTAGATGTCTTAGGTGGAATTGTGCCCATTCTACTGCCGGTATACACGATGTTAACGAGCCTAGAAGGGACATCGCTTTTCTGAGAGTCATTGCGGGTTGACGTATTGCTGTACTGGTCAGGTTTATTATCTTGTCCACTTTGTTTTGTGGAAGGAGGCAGAGCTGACGCTCGGAGTCCAGTATTAACCCCAGGAAGGACTGTATTTTTACTGGCAGTAGTCTGGATTTGGGGATGTTTATTATCCAACCCAGCTCCATTAGAGTTGATGTTACCACTGATATTTGATGAGTGCAGTGGGACTCTGACCTCCCTATTACCAGGAAATCGTCCAGATATGGGACAATTACTACATCCCGGGACCGGAGGTATGACATCACTTCCACCATCACTTTGGTGAAAACTCTGGGGGCTGTAGACAGGCCGAATGGAAGAGCTGTATATTGAAAATGCTTTACCTGATTTTGAATATAGAGAGCTACCCTCAAGTATTTCCGATATTCCTGATGTATTGGTATATGGTAGTAAGCATCCTTTAAGTCTATTACTGCCATGAAGCAGTGTTGGAAGAGAAGTTTTATGGTCGTGTTTATAGACTCCATCTTGAAAGTGTAGTTCTCTATGGATTGGTTGAGCTTCCTTAGATTTATAATAGTTCTCCAAGAACCATCCGGTTTTTGGATCAAGAAGAGGGGGGAGTAAAACCCCTCTCCTTCCTCCTGAACCGGGACTTCCTGAAGAACCTTTTTGTGGACAAGTCCCAAGATCTCGGTTTCTAGGGCAGATTGTTCCTGCTGAGACTTCCGTCGGGGAGTTATTATGAAGTTTCGTCTGGGAGGACAGAAGAATTTTATTTTTAGGCCGTCTCTGATGATGTTCGTGACCCAGATACTGGGGGAGATATTTACCCAGGCCGGAAAGAAGAGGGAGAGTCTTCCTCCCACTTCTGGCGTAATGTCATTGGGGGGATTTTTTTGCCGATGTGGAGGGGCCTTTAAACATATAGCCCGATCCTCTTTTATCTCTAAAGTCCCAATTTTTCCTCTCCCCTGGGGGGCGACCTCTATTATATCTTCTCCGTCGAAAAAAAGGTTTTTTAGGATCTTTAGGGATGTTGGGAAAACCTTTCTTCTTATCTCCTGCATGTTCCAGGATGTCTTCAAGTTTTTTCCCGAAGAGAAGTTGGCCGTCACATGGAATAGAACACAGTTTGTGTTTAGATGGCAAATCCCCCGGGCAACCTTTGAGCCAGAGGGCTCTTCTTGCCGCGTTGGACAAACCCGCGGCTCTAGCTGTTAGTCTTGCGGAATCCGCAGAAGAGTCTGCCAAAAAAGCTGCTGCTCCTTGTAGCAAAGAAATATTTGCAAGGATGTCAGTTCTGGGTACTTTGTTTTTCAGCTGATCTTCTACCTGATGTAGCCAGACCATTAGGGCACGGGCCGTACATGTTCCCGCAATCGCCGGCTTAAGGCTTCCCAGATGTGTCTCAGGAAACTATCTGCTTTCTTATCAAGCGGGTCTTTGAGAACACCAGAGTCCTCTAACGGAAGGGATGATCTTTTTAAACATTTGGCTACTGCCCCGTCAATCTTAGGGATTTTCTGCCAGGACTCAGAGTCTTTATCCTCAAAAGGATATCTCCTTTTGGATGAAGAGGGCAAGGAACCCATTTTTTCGGGCTTTTTCCACTCTTTGTCAATTAATGCTTTTATTTTTGCATTAACCGGAAACGTGCGTTTCCTTTTCTCTTCTAGGCCACCAAACATGACATCTTCTAGTGACCTAGGTGTCTTCTCCTCTTTAAGCCCCATTGCAGATCTAACTGCTTTGACCAGTTTATCTACGTCCTCAGTTGGGAAACATGGACGACCTCCTGAATCACTGTCCGAGGAGGAATCTGAAGACTGGACAGAGGCCGAGGAGGTAGAGGGAGACCGGGATGTTTTATGACTCCCCTGTCTCTGAGAGGCATCTGAGTCTGTGGACGCCTTACGGCTTCTCCTTCTTGGTTCGCTAAGGGCCAATTTTAAGGAGTCTTTTATTTCAGCCTGTATTATGGCTTTTAGGCTAGTGGCAAAATTAGGGGTCTCTTCTTGTATGGTTTTAGTAATGCAGTCAGCACAGAGATCCTTCTGCCACTGAACTGCAAGCGGGTTTCTACAAAGGGCACACTCTCGGTTCTTTGTTTTACCAACCGCTTTCCTGGACCCCTAGTGATCAAAACAGACAAAAATGGACCCTGTTACCATAAGGGTGACATTCACGTAGATCACTCACCACTACCGACAATCAAGGGTACCGATTTTGGAGGCTGGACAGATGCACGTGAAGCGTCCCTCCTGGACGCCGACGAATCCTGCCGGACAGAACGACTGCTGTTCCTACCACTTGAGCGGCTGCTCTTGGTATGCTGGTGGCTCGGCAAGGCATCTGGTGAGAGCTCCATTTGCTGCTGCTGCTGTGAAGGCGGCTGCTGCTGCTGCTGCTCCTGTTGTCCTACTTCCATGGTGAAGTTTATGGACATGAGCGCGTCTTCTGTGGTCTAGCCCCCTTTTATGGGGGGACCACTGCACTCCCCGCCTCCTTCGGTGCCCAAGTTAACCCCCTCCCACTCTCTGCCGTGCCGCCGGAGTTCCCTTTCACCGGCCGGCGTTCTCATCATGGGCGCCGCCATCTTGGATCCGGCGCCCGCCCCCGACGTCACGCCCCCCAGCGTGCCTTGCGCGTGACGTCAGACGAGCGACCCGGAAGCGGCCACCGCACCTGGACGCCGGCAGAGAGGGGAGGGCGGCGTGGCAGCCATGGAAGGGAACACAGCCCTCTGACCATGCTGCTCAACGCCCGCTCGGACGCAGAGACCCGGGGGACCTGCGGACGGCGCTTCCAGACTCCCGAACCCGACGCACAGGCGCTGCCTGATTCTTCCACGCCGGGACGGGACCTGGGTAAGTGAACCGCCGTGTTCAGTAAGAGGGTCCCTGTCAGGACAGGAAACCCAACTGAAGCGAGGGAGAGGTACCGCCCTTTTATTTTCAGTAGGGTTTCCTGTCCTGGCTGGGCGGATCCCCTCTCTCAGGTGTGCCGTCATGGGGGAAGGGAAAAAGGAGATACATTTTTTAACAGTGGTCTGTGGCTGATAAATGTCACTGTTAGACATCCATCAGAACCTCATGACAAGCCTTTTCTGGTGTATACGTTAAACTGAGGACCTAAGGTCCTAAAGGTTCAAATTATGTTTTATTAGTAGGCAAATACCAAGACTCTTATTGGCACTGAAAGAATTTTAATACGATTGCAAATTGTAAGGCAAGTTGGTACCCAGTACTAGGACATGACTATCCGGTGTAGGGACAGGAAGTTAAAAGAAGAATCTCAGATGCTTTTACAGCAGGCAACCAATTACACAACATCTTTAAGAGTGAGTTTTTCCAAGAGGAATTCAATAGCCTTCCTATGCGCACAGTAACACAGTAGGTCCCTACTTGCATAAGCTCCAATAGGGTCCTCACTGTTGTTACTCCTCTCACTGTTCCCTGTAGTCGGATAGAACAAACCCGTATGACTGATGGCCTGAGGCTTTTTTACAAGGACCCTAGAGACGCCCCGGGCCCCCACAAGTTGCCACCGTGTATTCTTAGGTATAAAGGTCGGACAGCCAACTTGGAATTAACTGTCCTGCCAGTCTCTGAAGTAACGGCATAGAGCTCTTTACTCCCTCGGTGTTCTGGCCACCGGATCTGCGCTTCAGATGGAGGCAGCCTGCTTCTAGCTGGTCTCCTAATGATGTTTCACTCCTGTTGCTATGACTTCTTTTCTCACTGACTACAGCACAATTCCTTTTGTGTCCTTTCCTAGGATGCTGCCGCATGGGTTGCATGCGCAGCTCCGTGTCCTTTTCCCTCCTCAGACCGTAGTCTGGATCTGACTGGAGATCACTCCAGCCAGCTCGACCTGGAGACCTTTCCTCGTCAGTCCCCAGCCAGGAACTCTCTCCTCCTCTCCTCGTTCTGACTCACTTCTTAACCAACCCACCAGTTTTACCCTAATGTGAGGAGTGGCCTAATAGATAGAACCTTTGCTCCCCCGGTGGACTGGAGTGTGAAGTGTGTGTGTGTGTGGCTGCGATACCTGGACAGAAGATCTCCTTCATTGCCTTCAGACGTAACATCACTCCCCCTGGTGGAAGAACAACATTACTGCAACAAACCAGGACTCTGGGGCGCTGCACATAGGTTTAGCTAGAGTATCAGGTATAGTTAAGGAATGAGAAAGATGCCGTTTTGGGCACATTAGACACAAGTAGTAAGAAACAAGATTCACAGGATAGAAACAGTTAAACTTTCAGGAACTGCCCCAACATTGGAGGGGAAAGGGCCAGTTAATAAGGGGAGAACTTACTGGTTTTAGTCAGACAGATGAGAAAGATTAGATTGAGAGGAGAGATAGTAGCAGTTCAAGGTCAGAGGCCTGGGAGGGCATGAAAAGCATTGGCTGTTTAGCTGCATGAGATCGTCAGCCACAAACATCAGTGGACATTCCTGGAACGTCCAGGGTCTACACCCAGCGGAGGTACTGAGAAGCATGCCTCATCTTCCTATGAGAGCAAGCTGGACGGGGAAAATCACATACCGGAGTTGGGACGGGACTCATGGAAACTGTGGAGTCGGACAGAGTATCCCAGGGGCAAGAGAAGAAAGGGATAGCTCAAAGCAAGCAAACAGCGGATATAAAAACATGCTGTGCTGTGGATTTTGAGAACAGAAAAGTTAATGCCCAATACTGGGTGTTGCAATATGATGAAAATGGACAGTTAGTAAATTTCTCTTTTTTAAAACGAATTGGGTGTCACCTGATGTGTGTGTGTGGCAGTTCCTGAACCAGAGACAGCAGAGGCCTGACACCAAAACACACATAGCACAGAAGAATTTTGACACTGTTTATTTGTGGGATGCCAGTGTGTGGGAGAAAAACATCCCCTCGGCTATGACAACTGCCCTGTGTACCTAACACGTGGACACATACATACACACACAATGTGTTCACTACTGAACGCTCCTGTGGCGGACTGGATTCCCAGGATGTTCCTTGTGAGTGGAGCTTGCGTGCCATGCTCTTAGGACAGTGTTTCTCAACTCCAGTCCTCAAGACCCCACAACAGGTCATGTTTTCAGGATTTCCTCAGTATTGCACAGGTGATAATTTCATCACCTGCTCAAGCATTAATTCCATCGCCTATGCAATACTAAGGAAATCCTGAAAACATGACCTGTTGTGGGGTCTTGAGGACTGGAGTTGAGAAACACTGTCTTAGGAGGTCCTATTCCTGCCTCCAATGCAGCAGTCGCAGTATCTCCTATGTGATGTGTAAATGGCTGTCTCTGTGTCTCCTATATCATGTACAAAGAGGAACTCTCACTGCTTGAGTTTTTTTTAAATGTAACGTCAGCAGTAAATGAATTTTGCACTGTTAGGAGACATGCAGTACAATATACAGTATAATAACAACTTACTGCTATGATCAGACAGTGCTCCAGACCGACGTAAACCTGGAAAGCAACATAATCAATATAACCTATCATCACAGCCTCACCAAAGAGAAGTAGTTCCAGACATTATATTAGGGGTGAGTTAATTAATTGTGTGACCAAATATAGCAGGTTAATTTGGAAGTTGATATTTTTGTGCAGTCACCAAATGAGGTTATAAATATCCAAATGACTCTTGGTAGAGGAAAAAAAAAAAAAAGAAAGGGTCTCCACCCCCGAGAAATGTGAGCAATGTCCAATTGTTATGCTGTGAGAAGAAAAATGAAAATGGCCAGGAACATACATAGATATGTCAAAACCAGTCTATTGAGGTCATGTCTAGCTGATCTTTACATACAGCAGAATCTGCAGTTATCAAAGAAACAAAAATCAGAGAAAGATCTCAGAGTGGCTCAGTTTATTTACTGATCAGGTCAGGTACACAATACAAGTTTCACAAGAATAAAGAACAAAATCTGTCACTGTAGCAAACTAAACATTGCTTATTAATTACAACCGCACTGTAGTTGTGCACCATACAATAATGCCACTAACAGCAGCAAGAGCAGGTGCGGCTGATGGAGTAGTACTCATCAGCCAATGTCTGTGACCGAAGGTAAACTTTTTAATCGCCAGTCACAGCTGCTGGCTCATGCAGATGGCAAAAAACAGATGTGTCCCCCCCCCCCCCCCCCCATTCATTTGAACGGGGTCCGGATTCTTGTACTGTTCTGGTACCTGAACCAAACTTTTTTTTTTTTTTTTCACTGGCTCGGCTGAACCTGAAAATCCAGGGGTTTGCCCATCACTAGTCAGGATAATTGATACTTTGTCAAAACTGTGAGTGGTTCCCATGCGAGACAGTTAAACCTTTTCATGTTGTTGTGAAAGTAACCAAACACAATATTTTGTCATATTGTGGGTCAGCTTCTCAAAACATTGTCAGTGTTAAGCTTTAAGGAACCTCATATCTTCCCAAATGTCTAATGAATCAAATACTTCACTCAATATTGATATCCACAGAACAGCCCCAAAAGTGTCAACTTTACACTTCTATTGTGTTTAGGCTCTGAAACAGTGATCTGTAATCTCAATAAAGCTGTGGCCTACCATGGTTCAAATGATACCACTAAAAACACACAATTTTAGGCAAGCCTAAAGCAAAAAAGTAACTACTTCTTTAACTAGTTGGCATAGCAGATGAAAAACAGTGGGGAACATCTGGGGATCATACATTCAGTGCTAGCATAGCTGTATTAAGGCTTGGTAAGTCTTACAGAGCATATGACCCGATATACCAAAAACTCAAGGGTGCCTCCCTTTTACTCAATCTGCAGAACAGGCATATATAGTTAATAACTTAAAGTCACTCAAAATGTGAAAAGTAAGAAACGTACCAATATAGTCATCTTGTCTCATTGCACTTATGGGACTCCAGTAGATATTGGGACAATTTTCCTCGCAGCTACTTTAGCTGGCCTCTGGAACCCGAGGCCACTGTCGACTATACCCACCAAACAGGTTTTATACCCAAGGCTATGAAGAAGTGGGAGTAGACTGTAGTCATACCTGACTTTGGGGTATTTAAAGACTTTCCTAATAGTCAGTTTGTCTGGGTACAAAATTCTTCAAACAAAACCCTGCTTGGGTTTCTCCAATGAAACATGAAATGCTCTATTTTTCATGAATTTTGGCATGTCTGTCCAGAAACCCCTTAAATCTAAAGCTCTTTCCACATTCCTTACAAGAGAAGCCTGAAGCTTTGCTGTGAGTCTTAACATGCGCGGCTAGATGCGACTTTCGTCTGAAACACTTGTCGCATTGTGTACATGGGAATGGCTTCTCCCCCGTATGAATCCTGACATGTTTAACAAGATTTGGTTTACTACAAAATTTTGCCTCACAATATGTGCAAGCATAAGGCTTTTCACCAGTGTGGATCCTTTGGTGAACAAGGAGCTGGGCATTAAACACAAAACTCTTGCAGCATTCTGGACAAGAAAATGGCCTCTCGCCTGTGTGAGTTTTCATGTGACTAACAAGATTGACTTTATTTGTAAAGCGTCTGTCACATTCACTGCAAGAATATGGCTGCTCCCCTGTGTGAGTCCTTTGATGCCTAATGAGATGTGCGTTCCTTGCAAAGTTTCTGCCACATTCAGTACAGGAGAATGGTTTCACCCCTACGTGGGTATTCTGATGTTTGCAAAGACGTGATTTGTCAGAAAAGCAAAGCCCACACTCTAAGCATTCAAATGGTCGCTCTCCAGTGTGCGTGCGAAGGTGCACAACAATGCTCCCTTTGGTGGCAAAACATTTCCCGCATTCTGAACAAGAAAATGGCTTCTCGCCTGTGTGTACCTGCTGATGTTTTAGATAGCTGCCCTTATCAGTGAAACACTTTCCACACTCCATGCAAGAGAATGGTTTCTCCCCAGTGTGCAGTCTTAAATGTCGTGCCAAGTGTGAGCTGCCAAAAAACCGCCTTCCACATTCTTTACACACATAGGGTCTCTTTCCCGTATGAACCCTCTGGTGCCGGACCAAATAAGACTTGCAGGTGAATGACTTATCGCACTCAGAGCAGGAGAATAGTTTTTCTCCTGTGTGGCTTCTTTGATGGACAACAAAACGCCATTTCTTTGTAAAACATTTGCCACAATCTTTGCAGGTGTAACTGTCAGGCTCAGAGTGAGTCTTGTAATGGGCTATGAAAGCAGATTTACGTGTGAATTTTTTGCTGCATTGGTTGCAACTGATGTTGGGTTGTTTTCCTCCCGGGGTTGTGGCATCCATGTCTTCAACCGCCTCCTCAGATGCACTCTGTGGACCTACACAAGAAGAAGGGATCCTCACAGATTCTGATGAAGTCTGGTCCATTGATGGATGTCCTGTTGCTTCAGCCTGGTGTTCTCCTTTACTCAAGGTTCTCGAGTCTTCCTTATCTGGGATATCTTTGGTAACAGCCTGTATATCATATTTGCCAAATGAATTATCGGAGTCTGCTGTGCAAAATTTTGGTTTTCTAACCTTTTTATGATTCTTTCTAGTAAAGCCCTTTTGTTTTCGAGAATTTGCTTTCTTGGCTAACGTTTGACTATGACTGTGTGATTTCTCTGTCAATAAATGAATGAGAGAAAAAAAAAAAAAAAGTGTGTTAGGGAGCAAACATACAGAATTTTTAACACATCTCCAAAAGATCTTAAAATCAACACTCTAGCAGAAAATTCATCAAGACTGACATTTTGTAGCAGATGTGCCCATTAGTGTATTTGGCCTTATTTTTGTGGTGAAAATCATAATAAATTTGTTGGTTGAGCTCATTGCACCTTCCCTTTCCTTACAATACGCTGTCGTAGCTGCCAAAAAAGGGCACAAAACAGGTTATGAATTTTGTACAGAGTAAATAATTGGTCTTTATTTCTACCTTTAACTTTTTATCCTGACTATTGTACTATTGTTAGTGTAAAAAGTCATAGGTCAAAAATAGCCCAAATATTATTCGTATATAAAATAACTCCGATATCTGCGACAAATTTTGCACCTTTTTCAAAAAAAGTGTTAAGTGATGAATCAGGAGAAAACATCTGAAAGTAGAGACAAAAAAAAAAAACAAAAGAACCCCTCAAACTGGCAAACAATCTTCAAAAGAGACGCAAATGGAAAGAGAAATCTAGTGCAAACCACTAAATAGTAAAAAACAAAAAAGCAAACAGGCTCAAATACAATAATGAATAGGCCCTTTTATACAGGTCCTTCTCAAAAAATTAGCATATAGTGTTAAATTTCATTATTTACCATAATGTAATGATTACAATTAAACTTTCATATATTATAGATTCATTATCCACCAACTGAAATTTGTCAGGTCTTTTATTGTTTTAATACTGATGATTTTGGCATACAACTCCTGATAACCCAAAAAACCTGTCTCAATAAATTAGCATATCAAGAAAAGGTTCTCTAAACGACCTATTACCCTAATCTTCTGAATCAACTAATTAACTCTAAACACATGCAAAAGATACCTGAGGCTTTTATAAACTCCCTGCCTGGTTCATTACTCAAAACCCCCATCATGGGTAAGACTAGCGACCTGACAGATGTCAAGAAGGCCATCATTGACACCCTCAAGCAAGAGGGTAAGACCCAGAAAGAAATTTCTCAACAAATAGGCTGTTCCCAGAGTGCTGTATCAAGGCACCTCAATGGTAAGTCTGTTGGAAGGAAACAATGTGGCAGAAAACGCTGTACAACGAGAAGAGGAGACCGGACCCTGAGGAAGATTGTGGAGAAGGACCGATTCCAGACCTTGGGGAACCTGAGGAAGCAGTGGACTGAGTCTGGTGTGGAAACATCCAGAGCCACCGTGCACAGGCGTGTGCAGGAAATGGGCTACAGGTGCCGCATTCCCCAGGTAAAGCCACTTTTGAACCATAAACAGCGGCAGAGGCGCCTGACCTGGGCTACAGAGAAGCAGCACTGGACTGTTGCTAAGTGGTCCCAAGTACTTTTTTCTGATGAAAGCAAATTTTGCATGTCATTCGGAAATCAAGGTGCCAGAGTCTGGAGGAAGACTGGGGAGAAGGAAATGCCAAAATGCCTGAAGTCCAGTGTCAAGTACCCACAGTCAGTGATGGTGTGGGGTGCCATGTCAGCTGCTGGTGTTGGTCCACTGTGTTTCATCAAGGGCAGGGTCAATGCAGCTAGCTATCAGGAGATTTTGGAGCACTTCATGCTTCCATCGGCTGAAATGCTTTATGGAGATGAAGATTTCCAAAGACATATTGATAGGGAATTTAGATTGTGAGCCCCATCGGGGACAGCGATGATAATGTGTGCAAAAATGTAAAGCGCTGCGGAATATGTTAGCGCTATATAAAAATAAAGATTATTATTATTATTTCATTTTTCAGCACGACCTGGCACCTGCTCACAGTGCCAAAACCACTGGTAAATGGTTTACTGACCATGGTATTACTGTGCTCAATTGGCCTGCCAACTCTCCTGACCTGAACCCCATAGAGAATCTGTGGGATATTGTGAAGAGAAAGTTGAGAGACGCAAGACCCAACACTCTGGATGAGCTTAAGGCCGCTATTGAAGCATCCTGGGCCTCCATAACATCTCAGCAGTGTCACAGGCTGATTGCCTCCATGCCACGCCGCATTGAAGCAGTCATTTCTGCCAAAGGATTCCCGACCAAGTATTGAGTGCATAACTGAACATTATTATTTGTTGGTTTTTTTGTTTGTTATTAAAAAACACTTTTATTTGATTGGATGGGTGAAATATGCTAATTTATTGAGACAGGTTTTTTGGGTTATCAGGAGTTGTATGCCAAAATCATCAGTATTAAAACAATAAAAGACCTGACAAATTTCAGTTGGTGGATAATGAATCTATAATATATGAAAGTTTAATTGTAATCATTACATTATGGTAAATAATGAAATGTAACACTATATGCTAATTTTTTGAGAAGGACCTGTAGCTTTACCTTCTGAAGAGGAAGGCTGGTAATCCTCCATTATAAGGTCTTTGTAGAGATCCTTGTGTCCTTCTATATAATCCCATTCTTCCATGGTGAAATAGACCACGATGTTCTCATATCTTACAGGAACCTGGTACATATGATAATGCAGTCATTTAGACACCTCACCACTTTGGCGATATTGTATAATATGATCCCAGTATTCCCAGCGGCAACGCTTACCTCTCCAGTCAGCAAATTCATTATCTTTTTGGTGAGGTCTAGGATCTTCTCATTCCTTTTCAGCTGCACCAGTGATGGAGACTTCAGTTTCATGATTGGGATCGAGTTCCTGCACCCTTCCATAAGTGGAGTGTCACTGCTGGCTGTGACATGGTCTCTTGACTTCTTTACTAGCTTGTAATCCTTCAAGATTAAGAGTGATCAGTACTGCAAACTATTTGTTTTCAACTAGCTGTAACATGCGTGTCCTACAACTGCTCAAAATTTGCTGGAAACAAGGTGCTCCTGTTTTTCATAGCATAAGTAATTGTATGTTTGTCTGACAATAGAATATCAGAAACAGAATTCATTTTTGAATAAGTTTATCCAAAAATAAGTACTTACCCCACAAAAACAACAAACCAAAAACCCCTCAAGAATATACCGTACACAGTATATATTTATCTGCAAGCACAGCTTCTGATTATTAGGGTGCTGACAAAAAGAGCAGGATAACCTCCTGATTCAAGTTTAGAGTAGAGTAGAGTAGAGTAGATACTACTTTGGGCGGAAAAGTTGGAGGACCATTCGATCCTCTAGGACTTGAAATTATGGGTCCCTGTTAGACAAGGCCTGTATATTCCCGATTTTCTTGGCGGACGTGATAGCGCCTAAAAATTCAGTTTTAAAAGGAAAGTTTGCTAATGCTTATGTCTCCGATCGGCTCATAGGAGTGTTTGCATAAGGCATTAAGGACCAAATTTCAATTCCACGGGGCGTAGATCTTAGTCTAGATCTATTGATTATTAGAGATCCTCCAATAAAATGATCATGCCCATATCACAAGCATAAAAATATACGTAATAAATGGAAACAAAAGTTTTGTATAGCAAGACATAGTTGTAAAAAAACAGTCAAACCAAGATAAATGGTCAAAATATTTATGCAAGTACCTTAATCAAGTCCTGGAAATATTTGTCAGATGACCTGACTTTCCAAGAGTATGCAGATGTGGGTGCGAATTTGTCTGAATTATAGCTTGGTATGTGATGTACAAGTCTTGGAATTGTGAAATGGGGTAAAATGTGTTTTACTGATAAAAATATTCTTTTTATTACTTGCCCAACAAAAATTCTTCTACTGGGGCCCACTAAAGAGAAAATACAATAAAAAAAATACCCCACAACTCTTCCACACAATTTTGTCTTATTCATGTTAAATTAATAATGAGGAGTTGTGTGGGAGATTTCAAAACAGGAGGAGATAGGCATGGCTGGAATGGGCACATGGGGCAATAATAATCGGGAAGCACTCCTTCCGTGCTTTCTGCAAACCAGAATCTTTTTTGGGGACTGTTTTGGGTGGGAGTGGCAGGGACATGGCAAATAAAATGTTGGTCCGATAGTCTCCAGACATCCTCTGACTCGAAGACTGCATAGAGTCAAATAGGAGACGCTTGACAATTTTCTCCTGGTACTGGAGAAATGTCAGTGCTCCTTGTGACCTTTTATAGAGAACAAAGCTATTGCAGGTAGCAATCTGAATAAAATAGATAGTTACCTTTTTGCACCAGGCTCTGGTCTTTCGCTTCACCGGATATAGTTGAAGCACCTGGTCCGACAAGTCAACGCCTCCCATATATTATAGTCTGTGATGCAGACTGTTTTTTCCTTGTCCCTGGTGGCACCCGTCTCTGACAGTCACAGTGGTGTCTGCATGCAGCGTGGTGAGCATGTAAATGTCCTTATTGACATTCCACTTCACTGCAAGAAGTTGGTCGCTTGCAAGTGAGAATGACGCCCTCTTCTCCAAATGTCTGGACACCAACTGTGAACGGAAACCCCACTCGTTGTTTCCTGATTGTCCTACAAGCCCCTGTATGCAGGGCCGCCATCAGTGCATTACAGTTGTTACTGCTGTATGGGGCCCGGTCAGCAGCAGTACACAGAGGGGCCCGCAGATCCGGGGCCCCACTGTTGTGCTTCTACTGATCGGGCCCCATCGTGCACTAAAATACTGTGCACTGCGGCGCACATGTCGGCGCTGGGGCCCGGGAGCCTTCTTGGAGCTGTGCACGGCAGTCTCACCTAGTCGGCTGCGCAGCTCCTGCTCGGCTGTAGCTAGAATGTATGGGCTCCCTGCAGGTCCTGACTACAGCCCATACATTCTAGCAGTCTCAGTAGTGAATGTGCTAGAATGTAGGGGCTCCTGTCAGGTCCTCTCAGCAGCCCATACATTCATGCTGCTGCTTCACTGCTGAAAACACTAGCCAGCCTGGGAACGACTGAGGTAAGTATAAAAAACATTTTTGTTTTTTTTAAATAGGTGAGGTGGGGGGGGAGTGAGACTGCAGATGATGAAGTGTGTTTTAGGGAGTACTGCACATGATGAAATAATAGGGGGCCGCAAATGATGAAGTAAGGGGTACTGCAAATGATGATGTGGGGGTGATGGGGACTGCAAATGATGTGGGGGGACTGCAAATGATGATGTGGGGGTGATGTGGACTGCAAATGATGTGGGGGGACTGCAAATGATGGGGTGATGGGGACTGGAAATGATGAGGGGGTGATGGGGACTGCAAATGATGATGTGGGGGTGATGGGGACTGCAAATGATGTGGGGGGCCTGCAAATGATGATGTGGGGGTGATGGGGACTGCAAATGATGATGTGGGCGTGATGGTGACAGGAAATGATGTGGGAGTGATAGGGACTGCAGATGATGAAGTGTATTTGAGGGGGTACTGCACATGAAATGATAGGGGACTGCAGATGATGAAATAATAGGGGGCTGCAAATGATGAAGTAAGGGGTACTGCAAATGATGATGTGGGGGTGATGGGGACTGCAAATGATGTGGGGGGACTGCAAATGATGATGTGGGGGTGATGTGGACTGCAAATGATGTGGGGGGACTGCAAATGATGGGGTGATGGGGACTGCAAATGATGTGGGGGTGATGGGGACTGCAAATGATGTGGGGGTGATGGGGACTGCAAATGATGATGTGGGGGTGATGGGGACTGCAAATGATATGGGGGGACTGCAAATGATGATGTGGGGGTGATGGGGACTGCAAATGATGGTGGGGGGACTGCAAATGATGTGGGGGTGATGGGGACTGCAAATGATGATGTGGGGGTGATGGGGACTGCAAATGATGGTGGGGGGACTGCAAATGATGTGGGGGTGATGGGGACTGCAAATGATGTGGGGGTGATGGGGACTGCAAGTGATGAGGGGGTGATGGGGACTGCAAATGATGATGTGGGGGTGATGGGGACTGCAAATAATGTGGGGGACGGATGATGGGGACTGCAAATGATGTGGGGGTGATGGGGACTGCAAATGATGATGTGGGGGTGATGGGGACAGGAAATGATGTGGGAGTGATAGGGACTGCAGATGATGAAGTGTGTTTGAGGGGGTTCTGCACATGATGAAATGATGGGGGCTGCAAATGATGAAGTAAGGGGGACTGCAGATGAAGTGACGGGGGGATAGGGGACTAAATGATGATAGGGGACTAAATGATAAAGTGGGGGTGATGGGGACTGCACATGAAGTGAGTGTGAGGGACGTGGACAGCAATTGAATTGAAGGTGGGGGTGAGAAGAGCAAATGGTGTATTGAAGGTAGGGAGAGCAAATAATGAATTTTGAGGGTAGGGAAGAGCAATTGATAATGAATCGAGGGTGGGAGAGAGAGAAGACATGGCAATGAATTGAGGCAGAAGGGGCATGTAACTATAATGAATTGGGGTAAGGGTTAGAGCGGGAGGTAATTTGTGGGGGTCGTTGAGGTTAAAGTGGCTGGTAATAAATTGGGAGAAAGAATACAGGTACTAATTAATTTATATATTACATGGGGAAAGTGGCTATATACAGATAGTGGGGGCACAATGGCGGATTATAATTTATATTTGGAACAGAGAAGGAACACTGGGAGAATGGGAGCTGATCTGAACTCAGAAAGAGTATGGGAGAATCAGGATAAATCGTATCTACCAAGATCCCTGCTCCCAATCATGGCGCAAGCAACACAAGATGCCTTCTGGATCGCTCCTGGTTTCAGTTACGCAGCCACAAAGCTCGTACAGTCATGCCTCATCTGTGCACAGCACAACCCAGGTAAAACAGTAAAAATCCCTAAGAGAGCGACACTCAGGCCTCTCTACCCGTTTCAGAGACTGCAGACTGGCTACATACAGCTACCCAAGATAGGAGTGTGTGAAAAATATCCTAGTATGTGTAGATCTCTTCTCTGGTTGGCTGGAAGCCTATCTGGTAAAATGTGCAAATACTAAAGCAACTGCAGACAAATTAATGAAAAAAACTGATCTGCAGGTATGGTGTCCTAGAAACCATAGAGAGCGATAGGGACACACACTTCACGGGAAAAATAATGAGGAAAGTCATGCAGGTCCTGGGAGTACAGCAAGCATATCATGCACCATATAGACCACAAAGTAGTGGGAAAGTGATGAGACTAAACGGAACACTTAAACAGGAAAACCAAAGGCCATGGCAGACAAAGGAAAGAGCGGGGTAGAGTGTTTGTCTCTTGCACTCTTTTCAGTCACACACACTCCAAATAGAAAGACAGGCTTGTGTCCTTTTGAAGTCCTGTTTAGTAGTTTGCCAGAGGCTGGTCTGTACTTCCTACAGGTGCTGCAAAAGCAACACGGTGCTATGACAGCCCATGTCCAGGCCTTACAGAAAAGACTTAATGTGGTGCATAAACATGTGTTTTCATCCATTCCAGATCCTAATGCCAGTGCAGACGTACATCAGCTGAATCCAGGTGATTGGTGGTCATACACAGACGTACATCAGCTGAATCCAGGTGATTGGTGGTCATACACAGACGTACATCAGCTGAATCCAGGTGATTGGTGGTCATACACAGACGTACATCAGCTGAATCCAGGTGATTGGTGGTCATACACAGACGTACATCAGCTGAATCCAGGTGATTGGTGGTCATACACAGACGTAAATCAGCTGAATCCAGGTGATTGGTGGTCATACACAGACGTACATCAGCTGAATCCAGGTGATTGGTGGTCATACACAGACGTAAATCAGCTGAATCCAGGTGATTGGTGGTCATACACAGATGTACATCAGCTGAATCCAGGTGATTGGTGGTCATACACAGACGTACATCAGCTGAATCCAGGTGATTGGTGGTCATACACAGACACGTGAGAAGGAGCCTAGATCCACGGTTTGACGGCCCGTTTTAAAGTCCAGCTGACCACATTCACCTCAGGGAAACTTGAGGGAAAGCCCACCTGGATCCTTGCCAGTCACTGCAAAAAGATCTTTTCACCAGCAGAATGACTGTTGTCTGTCATGATTCCAATGGCAGGGAATCACAAAAGGACAAGCACCAACAAGCTCTAGGGTGATGGAACCTGAGCTGACCGCGACCCTAAACCTGAACACACAAATAACAATAGCCGGGGAACGTGCCTACGTTGATCCTAGACGTCTCGCACCAGCCGAAGATCTAACTTCCCCTATTAGAAGAAACACAGACCTCTCTTGCCTCCAGAGAAACTCCCCACAGAAATAGCAGCCCCCCACATATAATGACGGTGAAATGAGAGGAAGGCACATACACAGTATGAAAACAGATTCAGCAAAATGAGGCCCGCTAAAACTAGATAGCAGAGGATACAAAAGTAAACTGCGCGGTCAGCAAAAAACCCTTCAAAAAACCATCCTGTAATTACTTGAACTCATGTTCCCACTCATGGAACATGAGGAGCAATTACAGCCCGCTAGAGCAACCAGCAGCAAAGAAACACGTCAATGCAAGCTGGACAAGACAAAAATAAAGCAAACGTGGAACAAGAAAATCAAAAACTTAGCTTGTCCTGAAGATTACTGAGGCCAGAAGCTGAGGTAACAAAACACTCTGATAACCTTGATAGCCGGCCAGGAAATGACAAAAAGGCCCGGTTAAATAGGAAACTCCCAAATCCTAATAGAACAGGTGGACACCAGAGACAGCAGAACACAAATCACCCAGTACCATCAGTAACCACCAGAGGGAGCCCAAAAACAGAACTCACAACAGTTGTCCTAATCACCTTGCTGGCTGTGGTAGGATGTTTGCATCTTACAGAGACACTGGATAAACAAACTTATTCAACATCTTGCTTTTCTTATAAAAGACGCGGAAGGACAAAAACTGCTGGACTGTTGGATCTGTGCACACAGCCCAGTTGTTATGAAAGGCAATTCAGTACTACAATGGACATAGCGGTCAGAGCACATACAGTGATCTGACAATAACCCAAAATCATAGAACGAGCTCTGAGACGTGGGAACTCTGCAGACCGCAATCCCTAATCCTCTCCAAACAACACTAGAGGCAGCCGTGGATTGCGCCTAACTCTGCAACTCGGCACAGCCTGAGAAACTAACTAGTCTGAAGATAGAAAATAAGCCTACCTTGCCTCAGAGAAATACCCCAAAGGAAAAGGCAGCCCCCCACATATAATGACTGAGTTAAGATGAAAAGACAAACGTAGAGATGAAATAGATTCAGCAAAGTGAGGCCCGACTTTCTTAACAGATCGAGGATAGAAAAGGTAACTTTGCGTGGTGTTCTTTAGGGTTTTGTGTAGACCGCAAAGGGGGCAAAAAGACCCTCCGTACCGAACTAACGGCATGGAGGTACACCCCTTGCGTCCCAGAGCTTCCAGCAAAAAATTAGACAAGCTGGACAGAAAAAATAGCAAACAAATAGCAAAGAAGAACTTAGCTATGCAGAGCAGCAGGCCACAGGAATGATCCAGGGAAAAGCAAGTCCAACACTGGAACATTGACAGGAAGCCAGGATCAAAGCATTAGGTGGAGTTAAGTAGAGAAGCACCTAACGACCTCACCAGATCACCTGAGGGAGGAAACTCAGAAGCCGCAGTACCACTTCCCTCCACCAACAGAAGCTCACAGAGAGAATCAGCCGAAGTACCACTTGTGACCACAGGAGGGAGCTCTGCCACAGAATTCACAACACCCAGTATCTGCAAGGACTATGCTGTACTTAGCCTTACCCCAGGACCCAAGGAAGGTATTAACACCACACTGCATGCACAAGTTAGACTTGGACTCAGATTTTCGTGGTTCCTTAAGGCTCTTAATGAGACTAATACAATATAGAGACTCCTTTTTAAATCCAGCCAATTGGCTTAGCGGCCTAGCGGATGGATTATTTTTGGTATTTTACAGACTTGTATGCAAATTTTGTTGCTTTGCTTATTGTTTTATGTAGCCGTAAAAGCGCTAATATATGTATTACCTAAGCTATGGAATAATGTAGGTGTAGAAAAAAATCTAAGGCTGAACCTTCTGTAGTATATCATAGGCCCCGTATGGCCACTGTTGACGGGGGAGGTGAGTGTCCACACTGAGGGTGGATGGGTGAAGCAGGTAGGAAGTCCCCTTGTGGGTATTAGACCCATGAGACAGTAGCTCCTTTGTGGACATCAGCTGACCCCGTAGCAGAGGTTATACCATTTACAAAAGGGGGAAATTGATATAGAAGGGTTAATAGTTTGCCTTTAGCTACCTTGCCTTTAAGTGCCTTTTGCCTTTAAGTGTTAGATTTACTAGAATCTGTTGACTCAGTAGTCTGACGGTCTCCTCTTCAAGGAGACTGTACTTCTTATCATGTATGTTCTCAAGAGTCAGTACAACATATTCTGGGTTATGGTAAATAAAGTATGACCCTGGGTGATGGTGGGGGCTACATGAGTTACATTGAAATGCATTATGTGTAAATGGTATAAAATATTGCTTCTTGCTCTATTACTTCAGATAAAAGTGACTTGCTCACAGGATATGTGTGAGGTGTCTGTCTCCAAGCGCGCTTGTAAAATGATGGGCGTAACTCCACAATTTGGTCTCACTGGTGATCTGTCAGCTGACATTTGGGTCAGAACGAAAAACAGCTACGACAGTGGGTTGCATAATAACCAATTATATATTAATGGTGGGTGAACGTCTGTAGTCAGATGTGTAGTGTAGAAGAAAGGGAAAAATTGGGGAATGTGCTCTGGAAGCGGTGCTCTAGATAACTGTTATTTTATGCAGAGACGAGTCCTGGCAGAAAGAAGTGATAGCAGTCTGCGCTGGATTAAAAAGAAACGCAAAGATGAAGGACTTTAGCTAGAGACGTCACTGGTGAGTATGTTACACTGACACCATACACTGTATACTGTATACAGAGCTCCTGTGTATAATGTCACTAGTGATCGCTGTATTACATGTACTGTTGTGAATTCTGTTGTCGAACTCGCTCCTGTGGTCGTGAATGGTACTTCGGCGAGTTCTGTCCATGGACTCCCTCTGGTGGCTGTGAGTGAAGCTGCTGCTTCTGAGGTTCCTTTCACAGGTGACGTGGTTTATCCTTTGGTTGGCTGCTCTATTTAACTCCACTCAGATCGTTACTCCATGCCAGCTGTCAATGTTCCTGCATTGGTTCAGTTCGCTCTTGGATCTTTCTGGTGACCTGTCTTCTCCAGCAGAAGCTAAGTTCCTGATAGTTATTATTTGTTCATTGTTTCCTTGTCCAGCTGGTTATCATGATTTTGTCTTGCTAGCTGGAAGCTCTGGGATGCAGAGTGGCATCTCCGCACCGTTAGTCGGTGCGGAGGTCTTTTTTGCACACTCTGCGTGGTCTTTTGTAGTTTTTTGTGCTGACCGCAAAGATACCTTTCCTATCCTCTGTCTGTTTAGTAAGTCTGGCCTCCCTTTGCTGAAACCTGTTTCATTTCTGCGTTTGTGACTTTCATCTTTACTCACAGTCAATATATGTGGGGGGCTGCCTTTTCCTTTGGGGAATTTCTCTGAGGCAAGGTAGGCTTTATTTTCTATCTCTAGGGCTAGCTAGCTCTTAGGCTGTGAAGAGGCGCCTAGGGAGAGTCAGGAACGCTCCACGGCTATTTCTATTTGTTGTGATAGGATTAGGGCCTGCGGTCAGCAGAGCTCCCACATCCCAGAGCTTGTCCTGTGTGAGTTTAACTATCAGGTCGTACCGGGTGCTCCTAACCACCAGGTCATAACAATGTACACTATATACAGAGCTCCTGTGTATAAGGTCACTGGTGATCCCTGTATTACCTGTACACTGACACTATGTAAAGAGCTCCTGTGTATAATGGCATCGGTGACCACTGTATTACCTGTACACACACTGCATACTAAGTACAGATCTCCTGTGTATAATGGCACTTATGGTGATAGTATTTTTTTTAAATTAATGATCAGTATTGTACTCTTCAGTCACAATGTGGTGGTAATATGTTGTCCGGCCATGGTGTAGAGGTATTTGTTCCTTGTATGTGCTATTATTCGGTCACTGTGTGGTGGTAATATGTGGTCTGTTCATGTTGTGTTGGTATTTGTTCCTTGTATGTAGTTGGTCACCATGTGATGGTAATATGTGGTCTATTCATGTTGTGTTGGTATTTGTTCCTTGTATGTAGTTGGTCACCATGTGATGGTAATATGTGGTCTGGACATGCTGCGGTGGTATTTGTCCCTTGTATGTGATATTGTTCAGTCACTGTGGTGGTAATATGTGGTCTGCACATGATGTGGCGGTATTTGTTCCTTGTAGATAGTATTATAGGTCACTATGTGGTGATAATATGGTGTCTGGTCATGGTGTTGTGGTATTTGTCCCTTGTATGTGGTATTATTGGTCATTTGAAAAATTGAAAAATAAATAAAAATACACCTAAATTGTATTGCATATTTTAACAAATGTTTAATAGGTTAGAGTAGAGTAGGGCCCGGCCAAAAGAGTCTACCTTGTTGTCGTCTCAGATTTAAAAAAACCTTTTGGCCAAAACAAAAGCTGCTGGCTATGTGTTTGATCTGGTGATGGGAACTGTTAGGCTATGTTCACACTTTGCGGATTTTGCTGCAGATCCGCAGCGGATTTAACCGCTGCGGATCTGCAGCAGTTTCCCATGAGTTTACAGTACAATGTAAACCTATGGGAAACAAAAAATGCTGTGCACATGCTGCGGAAAAAAACGCCCGGAAATGCAGCGGATTACATACCGCAGCAAGTCACTTTTCTGCGGATTTTCACCAGCCCCAATAGGAAACTGCAGATGAAAATCCGCAGAAGAAACCGCAGTAAAAACCGCAGTAAAAACCGCAACGGGTTTTCACTGCGGATTTTGGAAGTCTGCTGCAGAAAAATCCGCAGTGGAATCCGCAAAGTGTGAACTTAGCCTTAACCCCTTAATCCCATATGACGTACTATCCCGTCCAGGTGACCTGGGACTTAATTCCCATGGACGGGATAGTACGTCATATGCGATCGGCCGCGCTCACGGGGGGAGCGCGGCCGAGTGTCAGCTGCCTATCGCAGCTGACATCCGGCACTATGTGCCAGGAGCGGTCACGGACCGCTCCCGGCACATTAACCCCCGGCACACCGCGATCAAAGATGATCGCAGTGTGCCGGCGGTGCAGGGAAGCATCGCGCAGGGAGAGGGCTCCCTGCGGGCTTCCCTGAGACGATCGGTACACGGTGATGTGCTCACCGTGTACCGAGCGTCTTCTCCCTGCAGTCCCCGGATCCAAAATGGCCGCCGGGCTGCATCCGGGTCCTGCAGGGAGCACTTCCGGGTCAGGATCAGGCTGCAGCTGCAGCTCTAATCCTGCCCGGCTGTATGTCAGATCACCGATCTAACAGAGTGCTGTGCACACTGTCAGATCGGTGATCTGTGATGTCCCCCCCTGGGACAAAGTGAAAAAGTAAAAAAAAAAATTTCCACACTTGTAAAAAAAAATAAAAAAAAAATTCCTAAATAAAGCAGAAAAAAAAAAATATTATTCCCATAAATACATTTCTTTACATAAAAAAAAAACAATAAAAGTACACATATTTAGTATCGCCGCGTCCGTAACGACCCGACCTATAAAACTGGCCCACTAGTTAACCCCTTCAGTGAACACCGTAAGAAAAAAAAAAAAAAACGAGCCAAAAAACAACGCTTTATTATCATAACGCTGAACAAAAAGTGGAATAACACGCGATCAAAAAGACGGATATAAATAACCATGGTACCTCTGAAAACGTCATCTTGTCCCGCAAAAAACGAGCCGCCATATAGCATCATAACCAAAAAAATAAAAAAGTTATAGTCCTGAGAATAAAGCGATGCCAAAATAATTATTTTTTCTATAAAATAGCTTTTATCGTATAAAAGCGCCAAAACATAAAAAAAATGATATAAATGAGGTATCGCTGTAATCGTACTGACCCGAAGAATAAAACTGCTTCATCAATTTTACCAAACGCGGAACGGTATAAACGCCTCCCCCAAAAGAAATTCATGAATAGCTGGTTTTTGGTCATTCTGCCTCACAAAAAATCGGAATAAAAAGCGATCAAAAACTGTCACATGTCCGAAAATGTAACCGATAAAAACGTCAACTCGTCCCGCAAAAAACAAGACCTCACATGACTCTGTGGACCAAAATATGGAAAAATTATAGGTCTCAAAATGTGGAGACGCAAAAACTTTTTTGCTATAAAAAGCGTCTTTTAGTGTGTGACGGCTGCCAATCATAAAAATCCGATATAAAAAACTCGCTATAAAAGTAAATCAAACCCCCCTTCATCACCCCCTTAGTTAGGCTAGGTTCACATTGCGTTAATGGGTTAACGCTAACGGACAGCGTTGCACGGCGAAAATGTCACAATTAACGCCGTGCAACGGGTCCGTTAGCACAACCATTGACAGCAATGTGATTTTCGGGTGTAGCGCATCGCTAGAGCGTGCCATTTTCGGCTCGCGCTAGCAAGGTGCCGTTCTTTTGTGGCGCGCCTCAGACGCTGCTTGCAGCGTCCGCGGCGCGCCCGAGGTCCGATCCCCGATCTTCCAGAGCGGGGACGTTAACGCGACCACTAAACACGACACCTAAAAAGACATTGCGTTAGCGCAATCCGCTAGTGCTAAACGGATTTCCCTAATGCAATGTGAACCTAGCCTTAGGGAAAAATAATAAAATTAAAAAAAATGTATTTATTTCCATTTTCCCATTAGGGTTAGGGTTAGGGCTAGGGTTAGGGCTAGGGTTAGGGTTAGGGTTTGTATTACATTTACGGTTGGGATTAGGGTTGGGATTAGAATTAGGGGTGTGTCAGGGTTAGGTGTGTGGTTAGGGTTACAGTTGGGATTAGGGTTAGGGGTGCGTTTGGATTAGGGTTTCAGTTATAATTGGGGGTTTCCACTGTTTAGGCACATCAGGGGCTCTCCAAACGCGACATGGCGTCCGATCTCAATTCCAGCCAATTCTGCATTGAAAAAGTAAAAAACAGTGCTCCTTCACTTCCGAGCTCTCCCGTGCGCCCAAACAGGGGTTTACCCCAACATATGGGGTATCATCGTACTCGAGACAAATTGGACAACAACTTTTTGGGTCCAAGTTCTCTTGTTATCCTTGGGAAAATAAAAATTTGGGGGGCTAAAAATCATTTTTGTGGGAAAAAAAAGGATTTTTTATTTTCACGGCTCTGCGTTGTAAACTGTAGTGAAACACTTGGGGGTTCAAAGTTTTCACAACACATCTAGATAAGTTCCATGGGAGGTCTAGTTTCTAATATGGGGTCACTTGTGGGGGGTTTGTACTGTTTGGGTACATCAGGGGCTCTGCAAATGCAACGTGACTCCTGCAGACCAATCCATCTAAGTCTGCATTCCAAATGGCGCTCCTTCCCTTCCGAGCTCTGCCATGCGCCCAAACAGTGGTTCCCCCCCACATATGGGGTATCAGCGTACTCAGGACAAATTGGACAACAACTTTTGGGGGTCCAATTTATTATGTTACCCTTGTGAAAATACAAAACTGGGGGCTAAAAAATAATTTTTGCGAAAAAAAAAAAAAATTATTTTAACGGCTCTGCGTTATAAACTGTAGTGAAACATTTGGGGGTTCAAAGCTCTCAAAACACATCTAGATAAGTTCCTTATGGGGTCTAGTTTCCAAAATGGTGTCACTTGTGGGGGGTTTTAATGTTTAGGCACATCAGGGGCTCTCCAAACCAACATGGCGTCCCAACTTAATTCCAGTCAATTTTGCATTGAAAAGTCAAATGGCGCTCCTTCCCTTCCGAGCTCTGCTATGCACCCAAAAAGTGGTTTACCCCCACATATGGGGTATCGTCGCACTCAGGACAAATTGCACAACAACTTTTGTGGTCTAATTTCTTCTCTTACCCTTGGGAAAATAAAAAATTGGGGGCGAAAAGATCATTTTTGTGAAAAAATAAGATTTTTTATTTTTACGGCTCTGCATTATAAACTTCTGTGAAGCACTTGTTGGGTCAAAGTGCTCACCACACATCTAGATAAGTTCCTTAAGGGGTCTACTTTTCAAAATGGTGTCACTTGTGAGGGGTTCCAATGTTTAGGCACATCAGGGGCTCTCCAAACGCAACATGGCGTCCCATCTCAATTCCAGTCAATTTTGCATTGAAAAGTCAAATGGCGCTCCTTCCCTTCCGAGCTCTGCCATACGCCCAAACAATGGTTTACACCCATATATGGGGTATCAGCGTACTCAGGACAAATTGGCCAACAATTTTTGAGGTCCAATTTCTTCTCTTACTCTTGGGAAAATAAAAAATTGGGGGCGAAAAGATCATTTTTGTGAAAAAATATGATTTTTTATTTTTACGGCTCTGCATTATAAACTTCTGTGAAGCAATTGGTGGGTCAAAGTGGTCACCACACATCTAGATAAGTTCCTTAGGGTGTCTACTTTCCAAAATGGTGTCACTTGTGGGGGGGTTTCAATGTTTAGGCACATCAGTGGCTCTCCAAACGCAACATGGTGTCCCATCTCAATTCCTGTCAATTTTGCATTTAAAAGTCAAATGGCGCTCCTTCCCTTCCGAGCTCTGCCATGCGCCCAAACAGTGGTTTACTCCCACATATGGGCTATCAGCGTACTCAGTACAGATTGTACAACAATGTTTGGCATCCATTTTATCCTGTTACCCTTGGTAAAATAAAACAAATTGGAGCTGAAATAAATTTTGTGTGAAAAAAAGTTAAATATTCATTCTTATTTAAACATTCCAAAAATTCCTGTGAAACCCCTGAAGGGTTAATAAACTTCTTGAATGTGGTTTTGAGCACCTTGAGGGGTGCAGTTTTTAGAATGGTCTCACACTTGGGTATTTTCTATCATATAGACCCCTCAAAATGACATCAAATGAGATGTGGTCCCTAAAAAAAAATGGTGTTGTAAAAATGAGAAATTGCTGGTCAACTTTTAACCCTTATAACTCCCTAACAAAAAAAAATTTTGGTTCCAAAATTGTGCTGATGTAAAGTAGACATGTGGGAAATGTTACTTATTAAGTATTTTGCGTGAGATATCTCTGTGATTTAAGGGCATAAAAATTTAAAGTTGGAAAATTGCGAAACTTTCTAAATTTTCGCCAAATTTCCGTTTTTTTCACAAATAAACGCAAGTTATATCGAATAAATGTTACTACTAAAATGAAGTACAATATGTCACGAGAAAACAATGTCAGAATCGCCAAGATCCGTTGAAGCGTTCCAGAGTTATAACCTCATAAAGGGACAGTGGTCAGAATTGTAAAAATTGGCCCGGTCATTAACGTGCAAACCACCCTCGGGGCTTAAGGGGTTAATGTGTGATTTGTGAGAAGTGGAGTTTTGCCAAGAGACAGCGGTGGGGCTGTGGACAGTTCGAGGGGTGAAGGCGGGGCTGGGGTGGAGCCTGGGCGGAGTCTTAAGGGGGCCCTGAAAATTTTGCCAGTATGGGGCCCTGAAATTCCTAGTGGCAGCCCTGCCTCTATGTACAGCGTGGAGGGATTGGTATACTTGTGTAATAGTTGTCGGTATACATGTGATACCCTTGATGGAGACAGGGCATCATTAGCTCCCAGACAATTTTATCTGGGATGAGAATTGTCTGGGGGGCCAATTTGGCGGTCCCTACCTTTGTAAATTCTAAAAGGTGGATGTGTAACCTGTTGTGCTCTCACATTTTGTGGAGCTTGATGTCATATTTTGCCTTCTTGGAGGGGAAGAATTGTCTGAATAACAGACAGCCCTTGAAACTCATCAAAGAGTTGTTGACTGCCACACATAAATCCCTTCAATAGGGAAATTAGGCATTTCAATTTGTTCAGCCGATCGTAGTTGGGGGTCAGTTCTTGGGAATTCTCACTTAAGTGACCAGAAATGACAGCTGAAAATACAGGGGTTATGTGGACAGATTGTGTTGCCCAGAGTGTTTTTCTTTTTACTACTCCCATGTTCAGGGTAATGCCTAAAACTTCTAGGGAACAGGAATGAAAGGCAGTGAGTTTTTTGGAAATATATACTGATGGGCATATAAATCGGTTTGGTGGTCAATACATTGTAGGACTTCAGGGGTAATATTTGTAAAAAAAAAAAAAAAAAAAATTCAAAAGGGGGTAAAATTGTCTACATCAACTTTTATATTTTTTTTTTATGGGGGAACTGCGGTACTTATGCCCCAAGCTTCCACAGTGACGACCGACTGCACTACCATCAGGCTGTGGGATCCCACGGAGGAAGAGTCGTCGTCACTCGCGAAAAATGCTCTGCTTCAGAGGCAAATTCTGTTTCACTGCTAGAGCACAGCAGGCGGAATATTCTGCAGACCTTTGCTGTATTTTATATGCGTGCCTCACAAAAAAAAAAAAAAAAAAGTAATTCGGCAAGGGGAAATTACACAGAATTGTATTTCTCTTCTCTCCCAGGGCAACTGCAAGGAGAGAAGAGAGAGGAACAGCCCAAGTGCTGCCATATTTACAAATATTGGGGGCTTCTGATCACTGTAATAGGGTCTGTCACAGTGATCAAAAACTATCAACCAATCCGAAAGATCCCAGCGGTTGCCGGGTGCAGGAAGGCAGATCTTGGCAGGTGTATTGAGCAAGCACCTGCCATTTTCTTGCATCAGAAGAAGGGGGTTGGATCCAGTGTTAAGACGATCACTTGATTAGGGACCAGAAAAACTGTCCCTTAAGTTCTACAGAGTCTCAGTTTGCAAATCTGGGAGGGCACTACAACCTTATTCCCGATCGCAGTTTTAAAATGGCAATGAGGGAATAAGGCCCCTAAAACACCGTCGTTATAATGCATATCTGCGATCATTAAGGGGTTAAATGAAGGACTTAATAATAATTGTTAAATTGAAAAAAAAAATAAAAATAAAAAACAACAACAGAACACAAACCTACAAGGCCCGGTGTGAAAAAGTGATTGCTCTCTAAACCCAATAACTGGTTGGGCCAACCTTACCAGCGACAACTGCAATCAAGCATTTGCAATATCTTGCAATGAGTGTTTTACAGCGCTCGAGGAAATTTGGCCCACTTATCTTTGCAGAATTGTTGCAATTCTGATCATCAACCGCCTTTTCTAAAGGTCATGCCACAGTGTCTCAATCGGACTAAGGTCAGCGTCACAGGTTTACCGCAGCGTTAGATTTCTGGCACTTCACCTTCATATTAAATGGTGTAAATTTCTTTTAGCAGTGCAGGGGTCAATCAGCTAAGGTGAGAGCTCCTGGAAGCTTTCCTGCGTTTAGGCTCTCAGCTGTGCACGGTTAGCCATTTCCATCTCCTATATAAACTGGGCACTGCCTAGAGATCGTTTATGCTGCATAGCTGGAGGATTTATCTGTGACTGTTGATAGGTTTGAGTGTGTGATAATGCGCTTTCTTCTCCTTCTTTGGTTTAACCCCCATCCTGCACTCCCCGTTGTATACCTCAGTTATATATGTGTGAGTTTATTTGTATGTTTGGTATTTTCTGTTACCCCTGTTTGTATTACCTTGTTTGTCTAGTTGGTGTATTATGGTATACTACTTGTTAGGCATCGTGATTCTCAGTGGGATAGATCAGAAGCATTATCCGTTTCTGCGGTCTCCCATTCAGGTTTGGCCACTGTGATTGCTGCTCAGCACAGACGTGGGTCCCAGCATCTTGCTCAGGCTCATGGTATACATTTAGTTACTGCTAGCTCTCCAGTCAAGTCTATGGTAACCAGTGATATATGGGTGCAGCCTTGCACTCTGGAGTCTAAGTCCAGAGATCACCTTACTTAGCATGTCCATGATGTGCGGTTTCTCATTGGTGGTCGGATGTTTGCTGCTTTCATGATGTGGCAGCACTGGATTGGCCCGTGGGCGATGTCTCGACCAACTGGGCATGAGTGTTTGGGGTTGAGCCTAGCGTATAAAAGGCTCTCAGCAGTGCACACGGGCACGCTAGTGTCATTTATGTTCGGGGTGTGTGTGTGTGTGTGTGTATATATATATACACACTTGCTTAATCAGGCACAGGTTCGGTAGTGTCAGGACTGGGATAACTAGCCACTAGCATCTATTTTGTACATGTGCGCAATTGGCACAGTTCAGTTACAGAGCAAGCTCGACCCTTATGCTATTCTTCTCGGTGAAAGTCTTGGTATAGTATCTAGCGTCAAAGAGCTCTCCCTCTTGACTCAGCATCTGCTTCATTCATGTGTGCGGTTAGCACCATTTAGTTGCAGAGCTGTGATGTTAACAGGGTTTAGCACTTCGCATACTCGTGCCGTACCTCTCAGTAAAGTAACTGAGCTTGGTACTTTGTGTTCTGTTCACACTGAATGGCGTTAACTCAGAGTGTCCAAGGTAACGCTTGCTATTGTGTTCCGTCATTGTTCACTAGCAGCAGGGTTCATCTCTGCACGGTGGACCCCTGGTTGCAATTGCACTTCATTTAATATTTTATTTAGTGCAATCCGCCAACCCTAACACTACTACTCCCCTCTTCGCTGTGTGTGTGTGTGTGTGTGTGTGGGGAAAGAGTACAACCTAAGTGCGGATTCAGGAGCTACGGCAAGGTACGTGGTCCTGAAGTCTTCACCATCAGAAGTAATCCGGGGAACAGTGCGAGCTAGGGTGCCCCTAGCGTTAGAGACACGGAGGGAGCCCCAGGTCCCGGGACACCTGACAGAGTCGTGACAGTCATGATTCTGACTAGGCCATTCCAAAGTCTTAATTTTGTATTTCTTAAGCCTTTCAGAGGTGGACTTGCTGGTGTGTTTTGGATCATTGTCCTGCTGTATTATCCAAGTGTGCTTCAGCTTGAGGCCACGAACAGATAGCATGACATTCTCCTTCAGGATTTTTTTTGGTAGACAGCAGAATTCATGGTTCCATTTACCAAAGCAAGTCTTCCCGGTCCTGAAGCAGTAAAACAACCCCAGATCATATTTATCGGTATGATGCTCCATTACATCTATGCCTGATGCAATGGAACATACACCTCCCAAAAAAGTTCAACTTTTGTCTCGTCAGTCTACAGAGTATTCTCCCCCCCCCCCAAAATCTTCAGGGATCATCAAGATGTTTTCTGGCAAAATTGAGACAAGCCTTTATGCCCTTATTGCTCAGCAGTGGTTTTCATCTTGGAATTTTGCCATGCAGGCCATTTTTACCCAGTCTCTTTCTTATGGTGAAGTCATGAACTTGTGTAGCGGACGTAGTTTGTGGACCCACTGTGCCATGAACCGCAGAGAGCCTGGAGGGGTGTGACTAAGCGAGCTGAACTGTTCACTAGAGCCTCTGCTGGTAAGGTTAGACTTTGCTCCCGATACACAGTAGGTGCCACTCCAGGACAGACCAACGATTACGCAGCAGCTGGACCCAGAAAGATGGACTGGATAGAGCAGCAGGTAGAGCTTGTATCAGAGTGCAGCTGACCAAGTTCTTATCCCAGTGCAGCAGGCAGGATTTGCTTCTGAATGCAGCAAACAGAACTTGCACTGGTATGCGACCTTTCAGAACATAGACTAAACAGGAAGGTTGCTCAGGCACCTCCCCATTGGAGAGGAAGATATATATATATATATATACACACACACACACACATAATGCCTCATAACCATTGGCTTGGGAGGAAATAGCAAGTGCACGCGCTGGCCCTTTAAGAGGGGGGAGCGCATACGTGTGCCCTTAGAACAGTGTTCCCCAACTCTGGTCGTCAAGAGCCACCAACAGGTCAGGTTTTCAGGATTTCCTTAGTATTGCACAGGTGATGGAATTATTGCCTGTGTAGGTGATACAATTATCACCTGGGAAATACTAAGGAAATCCTGAAAACATGACCTGTTAGTGGCTCTTGAGGACCTGAGTTGGGGGGAACACTGCCTTAGAACATGGCTAGAGACCCAGCTGGAAGCATGAAAAAGAGAGGAGCCAACTGCAGTGCGGGTGAGTGAACTGACTCACCGGAGACCCTGCCTGTCAGAGCAGGGACCCGGCGTAGAGCGAACAACACGGACTTTAACTGACGCGAGTCAGGCCTGCAGTACTTTGGTTACCATTCAACCTAAGGGGCCAGATAAATCTCTATAAAGAAAGTTGTTTGATGTAAAACCTAAATAATTCCTAACCAAATCAAATTGTACTATAGGGGCCAGATTGTTCTCGATGGCCTTGATGAGGGGTTGTGTTGGAGTCACACACTCCCAAATCACGAAGAAGCATAAGTGCAGCGTCCCAGAGATCTGGTCGTTGCAGTATGACACTCTGCCACTAAGGGGAGTGATGGTATGTCTGATGGCACTGAAGGAATTCTCCTGACCAGGTATCACCAGCACACATTACACTTCACACTCCGGCCACTAGGGGGAGAAAAAGGCTTTATTTATTGGGCCACTCCTCACACTGGTAAAACTAGGGGTTGGGGAGGAAGTTAGTCAGACCGCAACCTTGTGTCCTCGTTATTGCCTGCACCTCACACCATCACTATCCACCTTACTGGGAAGCCCTGGGGACATACTTCACCTGTGGGAAGGTATTTCATCCAGCTGCAATTCCATCACCCCAGTGGACCCCGCAGCAGCGTCGGTCACCCTGACCGAACACCACTGGTGGCGTCCCGAACCCCTGACAGACTATTCTACCTTTATTGGACACCCCTTAACAGGGTCGCGGACCGGGTCTAGCCACCGTGACAGGCTCAGAACCGAACCAGAGAGGCCCGTACCGAAACGCGTGGCCCTGTGTCTGGGGGCGATCCATATGCGCACCATAAAACCCCCTCTCCACCTCCATCACTGTCCCACTCCAGCTCCTTTCATTTTAATCAGAGCTGAGGGAAACTGGCATGAAGGCGCCAAAAGTTTCATAATTTAGGCACAACTTGAGGTTGCGCCTACATTTTGTGAGACTTTTCAAAGCCTCTACTCCAGAATTCTGGCAGGAACACTTTAAAGCAATGGGCCCCATGTGTTCAACAATAAATGATAGCAAACTATAATAATAAAATATATATATATATATATAATATATATATATATATATATATATATATATATATATATATATATATATATATATATATATATATATATATATATATATATATATATATATATATATATATATTTTACACACACACCAGTTAGGTCCATATATATTTGGACAGAGACAACATTTTTCTAATTTTGGTTATAGATATTACCACAATGAATTTTAAACAAAACAATTCAGATACAGTTGAAGTTCAGACTTTCAGCTTTCATTTGAGGGTATCCACATTAAAATTGGATGATGGGTTTAGGAGTTTCAGCTCCTTAACATGTGCCACCCTGTTTTTAAAGCAACCAAAAGTAATTGGACAGATTCAATAATTTTAAATAAAATGTTCATTTCTAGTACTTGGCTGAAAACCCTTTGTTGGCAATGACTGCCTGAAGTCTTGAACTCATGGACATCACCAGACGCTGCGTTTCCTCCTTTTTTATGCTCTGCCAGGTCTTCACTGCAGTGGTTTTCAGTTGCTGTTTGTTTGTGGGCCTTTCTGTCTGAAGTTTAGTCTTTAACAAGTGAAATGCATGCTCAATTGGGTTGAGATCAGGTGACTGACTTGGCCATTCAAGAATATTCCACTTCTTTGCTTTAATAAACTCCTGAGTTGCTTTAGCTTTTTGTTTTGGGTCATTGTCCATCTGTAGTATGAAACGACGACCAATCAGTTTGGCTGCATTTGGCTGGATCTGAGCACACAGTATGTCTCTGAATACCTCAGAATTAATTTGGCTGCTTCTGTCCTGTGTCACATCATCAATAAACACTAGTGACCCAAAGCCACTGGCAGCCATGCATGCCCAAGCCATCACACTGCCTCCGCCGTGTTTTACAGATGATGTGGTATTCTTTGGATCATGAGCTGTACCACGCATTTGCCATACCTTTCTCTTTCCATCATTCTGGTAGAGGTTGATCTTGGTTTCATCTGTCCAAAGAATGTGCTGGCTTTTTTAGATGTTTTTTAGCAAAGTCCAGTCTAGCCTTTTTATTCTTGAGGCTTATGAGTGGCTTGCACCGTGCAGTGAACCCTCTGTATTTACTTTCATGCAGTCTTCTCTTAATAGTAGATTTGGATATTGATACGCCGACCTCCTGGAGAATGTTGTTCACTTGGTTGGCTGTTGTGAAGGGGTTTCTCTTCACCATGGAGATTAATCTGCGATCATCCACAACTGTTGTCTTCTGTGGGCGCCCAGGTCTTTTTGCATTGATGAGTTCACCATTGCTTTCTTTCTTTCTCAGGATGTACCAAACTGTATATTTTGCCACTCCTATTATTGTAGCAATTTCTCGGATGGGTTTTTTCTTTTTTTCGCAGCTTAAGGATGGCTTGTTTCAACTGCATAGAGAGCTCCTTTGACCGCATGTTTACTTCACAGCAACACCTTCCAAATGCAAGCACCACACCTCAAATCAACTCCAGGCCTTTTATCTGCTTAATTGAGAATGACATAACGAAGGAATTGCCCACACCTGTCCATGAAATAGCCTTGGAGTCAATTGTCCAATTACTTTTGGTCTTTTCAAAAACAGGGTGGCACATGTTAAGGAGCTGAAACTTCTAAACCCTTCATCCAATCTTAATGTGGATACCGTCAAAAAAAAAGCTGAAAGTCTGAACTTCAACTGCATCTGAATTGTTTTGTTTAAAATTCATTGTGGTAATGTCTATAACCAAAATTAGAAAAATGTTGTCTCTGTCCAAATATATATATGGACCTAAACGTAAAATAAATAATATATTTTACACACACACAGTACAGACCAAAAGTTTGGACACACCTTCTCATTTAAAGATTTTTCTGTATTTTCATGACTATAAAAATTGTTAATTCACACTGAAGGCATCAAAACTATGAATTAACACATGTGGAATTATATACTTAACAAAAAAGTGTGAAACAACTGAAAAGTCGTAGTTACTCACCGATAACGGTGTTTCTCGGAGCCCATGACAGCACTACGGAGAGAGGGGATCCGCCCTTCAGGGACAGGAAACCTACAGATAAAAGGGCGGTACCTCTCCCTCGCATCAGTTGGTTTACAGAGCATCGGAGGACCTCCAGGTTAGTTTACAACAGAGAAAAAATCATATTACAACATTTCTTAAAAGTATAGTTTGCCTATACTCAAACTATATACAGTATATAAATTATATGTAATTAAAGGTGCTCACCGCACACGTGATGGGAGGGAATAAGCGAGTGCTGTCATGGGCTCCGAGAAACACCGTTATCGGTGAGTAACTACGACTTTCTCGGTCTCCCATGACAGCACTACGGAGAGAATTGCAGAGACTAAGCTTAGGGAGGGACCACCGCCTCGAGAACCCTTCGTCCGAAGGTTAAGTCAGACACAGAGGCTAGATTTAATCTATAGTGTCTAAAAAAGGTCGATGGTGATGACCAGGTGGCCGCTTTACAGATTTGCTCTATTGATACCTCTGACCTCTCAGCCCATGAGGTAGCTACTGCTCTTGTGGAATGTGCTCTTATACCATCTGGGATCTCATTCCCCGAGGATGAATATGCCAAGCCTATCGCCTCCTTTATCCACCTCGCCAAAGTACCCTTGGATGCCCAAAATCCTTTTCTGGGACCCTGGAAACAGACAAACAGAGAGCCTTCCTTCCTATACTCTCTGGTGGAATCTAAATATTGGATTAGGCACCTTCTGACGTCTAGATTATGGAAGTTCTGCTCTTTCTCATTTTTTGGGTTTGGACAAAAGGATGGCAGGGAGACTTCTTGTGACCTATGGAACTTTGATGCCACTTTTGGCAAATAGGCCGGGTCAGGTCTAAGAGTGACTCTATCATCTAATATCATAGTGAAGGGTGGATTAGAGGATAAGGCTTGAATGTCACTTATTCTGCGTGCGGATGTTAACGCTACCAAGAGAATGGTTTTAAGTGATAGAGTTTTTATGGGAATCGTCCCTATGGGTTCGAATGGAGGACCCGTTAACGCCGAAAGGACTAAATTTAAGTCCCATGAGGGCACTTTCTGAGCGACTAATGGCTTTGATCTTGTCACCGCCTTAACAAATCTAATTATCCATGGGTTGGCCGCAATATTATGGTTGTAGAGTGCTCCTAGAGCTGCTATTTGTACTTTAAGAGTACTAACCGACAACCCCTGTTCCAGACCTTTTTGTAGGAACTCCAATATTTTAGGAATTGAGGGCCCATCTTGGACTTTTACTTTGGAGACGGACAGAAATTTTTTCCATGTTTTCCCATATATTCTAGTAGTGATGGGTTTTCTACTTTTTAACAACGTGGTGACTAAGTTATCTGAGAAACCCCTTTCTTTTAATAGTCCCCGTTCAAAAACCAGGCTGTCAAATGTAAGTTCGATTCCTGTGGGTGGAAGATCGGCCCTTGATGTAGAAGGTCTGGTATATTCGGCAGGACCCATGGGTCCGAGACCGAAAGCATCCTCAGCCAGGAGAACCACGTCCTTTTTGGCCAGAACGGGGCTATGAGAATCATTTTCGCTTTGTCCTCTCTGACTTTCCGAATGACTGCCGGGATCAGAATAGTTGGAGGAAAAGCATAAGTTAATTTTTGAGTCCACGGAATCATAAAGGCATCTAGAGCCTGTGGATTCCCTACCGGGTTCAGCGAGCAGAATTTGTTCACCTTTTTGTTTTTGTGATTGGCGAATAGATCTATTGTCGGTGCTCCCCACATTTTTGTGATCTGATCGTAGATGGATTGGTTTAGGGACCACTCGCCTTGTTTAAACAGTGATCGACTCAGGTAATCTGCTCTCTCGTTGTTTGAACCCTGAATGTGTAGCGCAGAGAGGGATAATAGATTTTCTTCCGCAAGGTTGAAAATTTTGGCCGAAGAACTCATGAGTGCCTGAGACCTTGTTCCTCCCTGGTGGTTTATATACGCTACAGTCACTTTGTTGTCCGAAAAGATTCGGACATGATGTCCCTGAATATGGGTCAGAAAAGAAAGAAGAGCCTGAAGCACTGCCCAAAGTTCTTTTTGGTTTGAGGATGCTGATAGTTCCTGGACTGACCAGGTTCCCTGAGCCACTCTGTCTCCCATGTGAGCCCCCCACCCTGTGGGACTCGCATCGGTTGTTATCACCCGGGATATTTGTGCCACCCAAGGAACTCCCTTTGATAAGTTTTGGGTCTCCCCCCACCAACGAAGGGAATGAATAACTGAGGAATTCAGGGTGATTCGACCTTCCAAGTTGTCCTATAGTATTGACTGCCATTCGAGTACGTGCCACTGAAGTTCTCTTGTGTGGAACTGTGCGAAGGGTATCGCTGGTAGGCATGAGGACAGAGAGCCTAATAGCGACATTGCTCTCCTTAGAGTCATGGAAGGATGGTGGAATGTTCGTGCTATCATGGCTAATATTTTGTCTTTTTTGGGGTTTGGAAGTCGACATTCTTGGACTCGGGAGTCTAATGTCAGACCTAGGAACTCCTGTGCCTGACAGGGTTCCAACTTTGATTTTTTTAAGTTTATGAGCCACCCCAAGTCCGTCAAAATAGTCATCACCCGGTCCCGCTGTTCTTTGCAACTTTGGGCCGAGTTACTTACGATGAGAAAGTAGTCTAGGTAAGGGACTATTAATATATTTTGTTCCCTTATGTGGGCCATCATTTCTGCTACTATTTTTGTGAATATTCGGGGAGCTACAGAGATTCTGAACGGAAGAGCTCTGTACTGGAAAAATCTTAATTGTCCTTTTATGGGAACTGCCAATCTTAGGAATTTTTGAGATAGATTGTGGATGGGCACATGATAATATGCATCGGTTAGGTCTATCACGACCATGTAGCAATTCGGAAACAGGATTTTTATGGTGGACTTTATTGTTTCCATTTTGAGTTTGTAATTTTTTACGTATTTGTTCAGGTTTTTTAGATTTATAATGGTCCGAAAGGACCCATCGGGTTTTGGTACTAAAAATAGAGGGGAGAAAAAAACCTTCTCCTACTTCCTGAGGGGGGATTTCTTGAATCACGGATTTTTGCAGTAGGGAAATAATTTCTTTCTCTAAAGCTGCTTGTTCTGCCACCGAGGATCTTATTTTCGTTTCTATGCACTTTCGGGGAGGAAAAGAAATAAAATCTATTTTTAGACCGTACTGTATTATGTTTAGAATCCAGGTGTTGTTGGATATTTTCTTCCAGGCGGGAAGGAATGATGTGAGTCTTCCCCTCACCGTAGGCACAATGTCATTTGGAGGGTTTTTTGTCGCGAGAGGTATTGCCAAAGAGGTAACCTCTATCCCTTCTCCTGCCTTCTTCCCATTTATTCTGCTCCCTGGGGGGTCTGCGGCGGAAAAATCTCCGATTCCGAAAGGACTGCCTGAATGGGGCTGGCCCCAAATTTGGAAACCCCTTCTTTTTGTCTCCTGCTTTTTGGAGGATGTCATCCAGGGTTTCTCCAAATTAGAAAATTTCCTTCGCATGGAATAGAACATAGTTTTAGCTTTGTCTGGAGATCTCCAGGCCAGCTTTTGAGCCATAATGTTCTTCTGGCTGCGTTGGAGAGAGCAGCGGCCTTAGATGTTAACCGTACGGAGTCTGCTGAGGAGTCCGCCAGGAATGCTGCTGCTGCTCTAATTGCAGGGATAGAATCCAGTAATTTATTCCTGGGTAGCCCGTCTCTAATTTGACTTTCTAATTGATCATTCCACACCATCAGAGATCTGGAGGTGCAGGTAGCCGCAACAGAAGGCCTCAAGCTACCGCCAGCCGATTCCCATGCCCCTTTAAGGGTACCGTCACACTATACCATTTCGATCGCTACGACGGTACGATTCGTGACGTTCCAGCGATATCGTTACGATATCGCTGTGTCTGACACGCAGCAGCGATCAGGGATCCTGCTGAGAATCGTACGTCGTAGCAGATCGTATGGAACTTTCTTTCATCGCTGGATCTCCCGCTGTCATCGCTAGATCGGTGTGTGTGACACCGATCTAGCGATCTAGCGATGCGATCCAGCGATGCGTTCGGTTGTAACCAGGGTAAACATTGGGTAACTAAGCGCAGGGCCGCGCTTAGTAACCCGATGTTTACCCTGGTTACAAGCGTAAAACTAAAAAAAAAAACAAACAGCACATACTTACATTCTGGTGTCCGTCAGGTCCCTTGCCGTCTGCTTCCCGCACTGTGACTGCCGGCCGTAAAGTGAAAGCAGAGCACAGCGGTGACGTGCTTTCACTTTCACTTTACGGCCGGCAGTCACAGTGCGGGAAGCAGACGGCAAGGGACGTGACGGACACCAGATGTAAGTATGTGCCGTTTGTTTTTTTTTTAGTTTTACGCTTGTAACCAGGGTAAACATCGGGTTACTAAGCACGGTCCTGCGCTTAGTTACCCGATGTTTACCCTGGTTACCCAGGGACCTCGGCATCGTTGGTCGCTGGAGAGCTGTCTGTGTGACAGCTCCCCAGCGACCACACTACGATTTACCTACGATCACGGCCAGGTCATATCGCTGGTCGTGATCATAGGTAAATCGTATAGTGTGACGGTACCCTACGAAATGTGTCTGCTTTCTTATCTAAGGGTACCGTCACACTATACGATTTACCTACGATCACGACCAGCGATAGGACCTGGCCGTGATCGTAGGTAAATCGTAGTGTGGTCGCTGGGGAGCTGTCACACAGCGGCCCTGCGCTTAGTTACCCGATGTTTACCCTGGTTACAAGCGAACACATCGCTGGATCGCATCGCTAGATCGGTGTCACACACACCGATCTAGCGATGACAGCGGGAGATCCAGCGATGAAAGAAAGTTCCATACGATCTGCTACGACGTACGATTCTCAGCAGGATCCCTGATCGCTGCTGCGTGTCAGACACAGCGATATCGTAACGATATCGCTGGAACGTCACGAATCGTACCGTCGTAGCGATCGAAATGGTATAGTGTGACGGTACCCTAAGGGGTCCCTGAGGGTACCCATGTCCTCGAACGGGAGCGCAACCACCGGAAGGAGGTTCCCTGTTCAGGGACAGGAAACCAACTGATGCGAGGGAGAGGTACCGCCCTTTTATCTGTAGGTTTCCTGTCCCTGAAGGGCGGATCCTCTCTCTCCGTAGTGCTGTCATGGGAGACCGAGAATTATGTCTTATATTCTAGGTTCTTCAAAGTAGCCACCTTTTGTTTTGATGACTGCTTTGCACACTCTTGGCATTCTCTTGATGAGCTTCAAGAGGTAGTCGTCGGGATTGGTCTTCCAACAATCTTGAAGGAGTTCCCAGAGATCCTTAGCACTTGTTGGCCTTTTTGCCTTCACTCTGCGGTCCAGCTCACCCCAAACCATCTCGATTGGGTTCAGGTCTGGTGACTGTAGAGGTCAGGTCATCTGGGGTAGCACCCCATCACTCTCCTTCTTGGTCAAATAGCCCTTACACAGCCTGGAGGTGTGTTTGGGGTCATTGTCCTGTTGAAAAAAAAAAATGGTTCAACTAAACGCAAACCGGATGGAATAGCATGTCTCTGCAAGATGCTGTGTGTTATGAATAGGTAATTCAGAACCACAATGGACCTTGAAGTTCAGAGCACACAAAGTGACCTGACAATAACCAAAAAACATAGGACGAGCTCTGAGACGTGGGAACTCTGCTGACCGCAATCCCTAATCCTATCACACCACACTAGAGGTAGCCGTGGATTGCGCCTAATGCTCCCTATGCAACTCGGCACAGCCTGAGAAACTAGCTAGGCCTGAAGACAGAAAAATAAGCCTACCTTGCCTCAGAGAAATTTCCCAAAGGAAAAGGCAGCCCCCCACATATAATGACTGTGAGTAAGATGAATACACAAACACAGAGATTAAATAGATTTAGCAAAGTGAGGCCCGACTTACTGAATAGACCGAGGATAGGAAAGATCTTTGCGGTCAACACAAAAACCTACAAACAACCACGCAGAGGGGCAAAAAGACCCTCCGAACCGACTAACGGTACGGAGGTGCTCCCTCTGCATCTCAGAGCTTCCAGCAAGCAAGAAAAACCAATAAAGCAAGCTGTACAGAAAATATAGCAACAAAAAGTAACACAAGCAGAACTTAGCTGATGCTGAGCAGACAGGCCACAGGAACGATCCAGGAGGAAGCAAGACTAATACTAGAACATTGACTGGAGGCCAGGATCAAAGCACTAGGTGGAGTTAAATAGAGCAGCACCTAACGACTTAACCTCATCACCTGAGGAAGGAAACTCAGAAGCCGCAGTACCACTCGTGACCACAGGAGGGAGCTTGATCACAGAATTCACAACAGCTGTGGTAGCCATGCTGGTTGAGTATGCCTTCAATTTTGAATAAATCCCCAACACTGTCACCAGCAAAGCACCCCCACACCATCACAACTCCTCCTCCATGCTTCACGGTGGGAACCAGGCATGTAGATTCCATCCGTTCACATTTTCTGCATCGCACAAAGACACGGTGGTTGGAACCAAAGATCTCAAATTTGGACTCATCAGACCAAAGCACAGATTTCCACTGGTCTAATGTCCATTCCTTGTGTTCTTTAGCCCAAACAAGTCTCGTCTGCTTGTTGCCTGTCCTTAGCAGTGGTTTCCTAGCAGCTATTTTACCATGAAGGCCTGCTGTACAAAGTCTCCTCTTAACAGTTGTTGTAGAGATGTGTCTGCTGCTAGAACTATGTGTGGCATTGACCTGGTCTCTAATCTGAGCTGCTGTTAACCTGCGATATCTGAGGCTGGTGACTCGGATAAATTTATCCTCAGAAGCAGAGGTGACTCTTGGTCTTCCTTTCCTGGGGCGGTCCTCATGTGAGCCAGTTTCTTTGTAGCACTTGATGGTTTTTGCCACCGCACTTGGGGACACTTCAAAGTTTGCCCAATTTTTCGGACTGACTGGCCTTCATTTCTTAAAGTAAATGATGGCCACTCATTTTTCTTTACTTAGAATTTGTATTATGGCAAGAAAAAAGCAGCTAACAGTCTATTCAGTAGGACTATCAGCTGTGTATCCACCAGACTTCTGCACAACACAACTGATGGTCCCAACTCCATTTATAAGGCAAGAAATCCCACTTATTAAACCTGACAGGGCACACCTGTGAAGTGAAAACCGTTCCCGGTGACTACCTCTTGAAGCTCATCAAGAGAATGCCAAGAGTATGAAAAGCAGTCAAAGCAAAAGGTGGCTACTGTGAAGAACCTAGAACATAAGACATAACAAAAAAGTGTGAAACAACTGAAATTAAGTATATAATTCCACATGTGTTAATTCATAGTTTTGATGCCTTCAGTGTGAATTTACAATTTCCATGAAAATACAGAAAAATCTTTAAATAAGGTGTGTCCAAATTTTTGGTCTGTACTGTATATATAACAAATACTCAGAGGCCACCTGAAGCGTACTCGGGAAAACCTGAGCAACGAGTACACTCGCTCATCACTATTAATGATCTCAAGGCAGCTGGAATCACAATCACCAAGAAAACCATTGACAACACATTACGCCGTAAAGGTTTAAAATCCTGCAGTGCCCGCAAGGTCTCCCTGTTCAACAATGAACATGTGCAGGCCCGTCTGAAGTTTGTCAATGTTCTGTGAGTGATTGGGAGAAGGTGCTGTGGTCAGATGAGACAAAAATTGAGGTCTTTGGCATTAACTCAACTCACCGTGTTTGGAGGAAGAGAAATACTGCCTATGACCTAAAGAACACCGTCCCCACTGTCAAGCATGAAGGTGGAAACATTATGTTTTGGGGGTGTTTCTCTGCTAAGAGCACAGGACTACTTTACTGGTTCAATGAGATAATGAATGGAGCCATGTACCATAAAACTCTGAGTGACAACCTCTTTCCCTCCGCCAGAACATTTAAAATGGGTCGTGGTTGGGTGTTCCAGCAAGACAATGACCCAAAACATACAGCCATGGCAACAAAGGAGAGGCTCAAAAAGAAGCACATTAAGATCATGGAGTGGCCTAGCCAGTCTCAAGACCTTAATCCCATAGAAAACTTATGGAGGGAGCTTAAGCTCCAAGTTGCCAAGCGACAGCCTCAATATCTTAATGATTTAGAGATGATCTGCAAAGAGGAGTGGACCAAAATTCCTCCTGACATGTGCGCAAACCTCATCATCACGTACAAAAACCGTTTGACTACTGTGCTTGCCAACAAGGGTTTTGCCACCAAGTATTAAGTCTTGATATCCAGAGGCATCAAATACTTATTTCTCACTGCAAAATGCAGATACATTTATATAATTTATACAAAGTAATTTTCTGGATTGTATTTTTAATATTCTATATCTCAATGTTAAAGTTAACCTACCCTTAAAATTACAGACTGTTCATGTCTTTGTCAGTGAGCAAGCTTGCAACATCAGCAAGGGATCAAATACTTATTCCCCCCACTGTATATGTAGATCAGGAGAGAAGAGAGCAGCCACTACATGTCTCATACTGGTAACTCCCTCTTTTCATTAAAAATTCACTCAGGAGGCAGATTCAGTTTGAGATCTGGTCCTGAACAGCTCATTTACATATAAGAAAAACTTGAATTTCAGTGGAATAAGACATAGTCTTGCAGATATCAAGGTGTTATTTTATTTAGCTTCCTATGACCCAAGAACCCATATAGACGGCTTAGGAGGGTTGACACTATTGACAAATTTCATATTAAACACAGAATCCAGTGAACTTCATGAGCCCGATTCATTGTTGCAATTTCCTTTGTCTAGTTTTGGCGTTTTTCATGTGCGCCTATTTAAAAGTCTGTTTATGCGTTGACTTTTTTTTTTTTTTCTTAATGTTTGCCATTGTGGGTTGCGTTTGGAGTTTTCTTATGTATGAATCAGCTGATTCATCAATGGTTACTTTTTAGAAAGTTGCAAAAATGTGTTCCAGACTCTCCCTGGAGTGATTTTATGCATGTTTGAATTTGTGTCATCTGTTTAGCAAAACTGAAGACTTTTGATCAAAAAAGTTGCCTAAAAATGTAAAGTGAAAAAAATTAAAAGTATTTTTTATTTTCCACGAAATTCATGAACCCAGATGTGCCATAATAATGTTTTTGGCACCAAACTCATTAACAAATACCACTAAAAAAACAAAATCTTATATTTAACAAGAACCCTTTGGAAACACTACTGGATTATAGAACTATAAATTAGAGTAGCGTAGAAGACACCCTGAAGTGAAAAATCACCAACACTCTTGTATTTCAGTTGCTACAGCGTCAATTGCAGGAAATCATGCCGCTTCGGTAGGGGTTGGTGATAATGTACTTATAATAAACAGTCTATAGTCAAACCATCAGCCAAGTGATGAACATGCAGGCACTCTTTATAGACCACTTTTGCCAGTCAGAGTTCTGCACTGTTCGATTGGAGTAGCGCTCACTACAATGGAGCCCATGTATATGGCGGCTTTGTGATGGACACGAGAGTATAGGCTGTTAATGTAGATCCTGAAACTACAATGGCAAAACTAAATATTGTGCCCGTAGCCTGCTACGGGCACATCCTGTGCCACCTGGTACCTCCGATTTTATATGAAAACATACATTTTTTTCCCCCTTATGGTGTACAACATTGCATTGTATTATGGATGAAAACGGAATACCGACTGCCCTGTAATATGGCCCCGTAGGGATCCACACAATTATCTTCTGAAACATGTCCCACTCTGATCCTAGCTTCCTTATACAATAAGGCATTATGAATATTCCCAGGACCACTCACCTCTCCAGTCAGTAAGTAGATGATCTCCAGTGTCAGGCTGAGAACGCCATCTGTGATATGGCCAGATTTCTCCATCTTTGATGTATGAAGCTGAAGGTCAAATAATGAGGTCCTGTATATCTGCAAGTGTAAGAAAACGACAAAGAAAACTGGCACGTCAACACAAATGCAGAAACTAGTTAGAACAGGGGTGTCAAACTGCATTCCTCGAGGGCCGCAAATCATGCGCGTTTTCAAGATTTCCTTAGCATTGCACAAGGTGCTGTAATCATTATGTGTGTAGGTGATTAAATTATCACCTGTGCAGTACAAGGAAATCCTGAAAACATGACCTGTTTGCAGCCCTTGAGGAATGCAGTTTGACACCCCTGAGTTAGAAGGGTTGTCCAAGATTCTAAAAACACTGCAGCTTTCTTTCACAACAGTGCCACACCTGTCCTCAGATTGTGCATGGTACTGCAGCTCTGTGCCATTAACTACAATGAACTTATATTCTCCCTGCATCCGCTCCCTTTCAGTCATCAGGATGGCGCAGTCGACTACAGAGACTACAGTGCACCGATGGCACAGCTCATGATGACTGGCAACGAGAACATAACTACATTTTCTCCCCATAATCACACTTCTAGTTAGACAGCTGGATTTGTTTAACCCCTTCATGACCTTGGGATTTTTCGTTTTTCCGTGTTCGTTTTTCGCTCCCCTCCTTCCCAGAGCCATAACTGTTTTATTTTTCCGTCAATTTGGCCATGTGAGGGCTTATTTTTTGCGGGACGAGTTGCACTTTTGAACGACATCATTGGTTTTAGCATGTCGTGTACTAGAAAACTGGAAAAAAATTCCAAGTGCGGTGAAATTGCAAAAAAAGTGCAATCCCACACTTGTTTTTTGTTTGGCTTTTTTGCTAGGTTCACTAAATGCTAAAACTGACCTGCCACTATGATTCTCCAGGTCAGTACGAGTTCATAGACACCTAACATGACTAGGTTATTTTTTACCTAAGTGGTGAAAAAAAAATTCCAAAGTTTGCAAACAAAAAAAAACAAAAAAATTGCACCATTTTCCGATACCCGTAGCGTCTCCACTTTTCATGATTTGGGGTCAGGTGAGGGCTTATTTTTTGCGAGCCGAGATGACGTTTTTAATGATAGCATTTTGGTGCAGATACGTTCTTTTGATCGCCCGTTATTGCATTTTAATGCAATGTCGCGTCGACCAAAAAAACGTAATTCTGACGTTTCAAATGTTTTTCTTGCTACGCTGTTTAGCGATCAGGTTGATGCTTTTTTTTAGTTGATAGATCGGGTGATTCTGAGCGCGGCGATACCAAATATGCGTAGATTTGATATTTTTTTATTGATTTATTTTGATTGGGGCGAATGGAGGGTGATTTAAACTTTTTTTTTTTTTTTTTTTTTTTTTTTTTTAACTTTTGCCATGCTTCAATAGCCTCCATGGGAGGCTAGAAGCAGGCACAGCACGATCGCCTCTGCTATATAGCAGCGATCTGCATCTGACGTCATTTCCGGCCGCCCGGCCGAAAGCGGTAGTTAAATGCTGCTGTCTGCGTTTGACAGCGGCATTTAACTAGTTAATAGGCGCGGGCAGATCGCAATTCTGCTCGCGCCTATTACGGGCACATGTCAGCTGTTCAAAACAGCTGACATGTCTCGGCTTTGATGCGGGCTCACCGCTGGAGCCCACAGCAAAGCAGGGGATCTGACCTCGGACGTACTATCCCGTCTGAGGTCAGAAAGGGGTTAAAACATGGCATATTACCACAATCCCTACAGATAAATACCTTTTTTTTTTTAGCCGACTGGTTCCCTTTAAAAGGGGTTAGCCACTACAAGGACAACCCCTATTTGTAAATCAGCTGTTATTTGCCTGCTTCTAACAGCCGTGGGGGGATCCACAGTCCCCTCTAACAGCCAGGGAGGGAGGATCACGATCCACCCGTGGCTGTTAACGTGCTAAAATCTCAATATTAATCTCTGACAGCAGATGCGGATCACAAACCCTGTCATTCGGCGCCACTGTCACATGATCGTAGGGTTGTCTTGTCAGCTGGGGGTCTGCAAAAGACCTCTGTGCCCATCATTGTAAATCTCTTGTGGAGATTGTGATTTCTGCTTCACTAAGGCTACTTTCACACTAGCGTCGGCCCGTCGCAGTGTGTCGGGCCGACGCATCCTGTGACAACGCAGCACAACAGGGGCAGCAGATGCATTATTACAACGCATCCGCTGCCCCATTGTGAGTTGCGGGGAGGAGGGGGCGGAGTTCCGGCTGCGCATGCGCGGTCAGAAATGGCGGACACACCGCACAAAAAAACGTTACATGTAACGTTTTTTTGTTCCGGCAGTCCGCCACAACAACGCAACCGTCGCACGACGGTTGCGACGTGTGGCAATGCGTCGCTAATGTTAGTCTATGGGGAAAAAACGCATCCTGCAGCCAACTTTGCAGGATGCGTTTTTTCACCAAAACGACGCATTGCAACGTGCGTCATACAACACTAGTGTGAAAGTAGCCATAGCTGGGCTAAAGTCCTGCTATGTATGCCACAGGTGATTGGATGACTGCAGCGTCAAGTCTCCTAAGGGGACTATTAAAGCCAGAAAAAAAAAAAAAACCCACACACACACACCGCGACACAAAAACTCAAATCACCCTCCTTTTTTGCCCCATTCAAAATAAACAAGCAAAAAAAAACAACACATATTTGGTTTCGCTGCGTTCAGAAACGTCCAATCAAAATATAATGTAAATTAATCTGATTGATAAATGATGCAAAAAAAAAAACAAATTAAAACGCCGGGATTTTTTTTGGCCATCACAATATTGAAATGACAGATGATTAAAACATTGTATCTACACCAAAATAGTATAAATAAATATGTCAACTTGGCATGTAAAAAAAAATAAGCCCTCACCCAACCCCAGATCATTAAAAATGGATACTCTACGGGGCTAGTAAAATGACGACAATTTTTGTTTTTCTTTACAACCTTCAGAATTTTTTTTTTCACAACTTATAAAAAAAAAATCCTATACAAGTTTGGGGTCTGCATACTCATACGGACCTGGGGAATCTTATTGCCAGGTCAGTTTTAGCATTTAGTGAACATAGTAAATAAGAAAAAACAATTGTGGAGCTACACTATTTTTGCAATTTCACCACACTTGGAATCTTTTTCCTGTTTACATATACGCTATATGGTAAAAAATCAATGGTGTCATTCAAAAGTACAACTCATCCCACAAAAACACAAGCCCTCACGTGGCTATTTTGATGGAAAGTATAAGAGTTATGGCTATGACTCTGGGAAGGAGGTGACCAAATAACAAAAGTGCAAAAATCACAAGGTGGTGCAGGGGTTAATAAACATGCTTGGAGCAATAAATCAAAAATTGAAGCAAGAGGAAAAGTAGAGCAATTAAATTTTCAAAGCAGATCTATTAAACAGACCATGGGTGGAACATACCTTCTTGGGGAGAGTGTGCGCTATTCTACTCCATCCAGTCTGTTTATGGCATGTAATGCGGTCAGCTTTCCCTAGTAAAACCACTACAAGTACCATCTCATGCTTCATACCTCACATTGGACTTGCTTTCCATGATTTTCTTATCTATGTGCAACCATGTGACTCGGCCAAGAACTGCTCAGTGCCCAGAGGCAATTATCAGAATCACATTCAGGTTATTAGAATTAGGATACTTGTGGAGAAGTGAAGCACAAGGAGAGGCCATGGAAAAATCCAACAATCTGGCCCTAGGACTATACGACACTGGTTGCACAGCCAAAAAATGTGTGCGGCTACATTCCCACAATGAGCTTTTGGTGAGTTTTTGATGCTGCAAATTTTCTGCACCCATTAAATAAAATAGGTTATTAGCATTTCTTTTAAAATATGAAGTGTAAAAAAAATGACAAAAACTCATAGCCTAAGACTTCAATCAGGTATTTCCTTTTTTTTTTTTTTTTTTGTATGTGGTCAAAAGGACAGATTTTCATCAGGGTTTGGTCAGTGTTTATTATCAGAGTTCCATCAACTTTTCTTCTATGCAAAAAAAAACAACTGCTTCTCGTATCAGACAGTGAAAACAGATACACATTTGTACTATGTCTTGTCCGAGTTTTGCATGGACCCAACTTGTATGAGTGATTTTTGATCCTTGACTCAGACCAAGATTAGACACTTTTCCGTTATTTTTGTGTTTTAACACTATGTCCAAAAACATAGACATGTAGAGAGCACCATAGACTATAATAGGCACATGTTCTCTAAAATCTACAGAGAGAACACAGACGTCTAAACATGCGGATGGCAGGTTGGCCACCACAGGTAAATGGAGTTTTATGCTCACACCACTTGCAATGATGTCTTTGCTGGCAAAGTCCTGCTCCATTTGCAACCTGCAACTTTGTTGCAGTCTTGTTATGTCAGTTGTTGCACCGCAACTATATTAACAATCATGAAAAGGGCTTGACCAGTGAAAACCCATTATGACCTATTCCTGGGATAGGGGATGCCTTACTGATCAGTGTGGGACTGATGGCTGGGGCCTTCACTAAAACAGGGAAACATACAGTAAGTTTTAATCCCTGACTGGTCATTTTTCTCCCCATTACAAAATGGAGAAGCAGGTTGGATGCCTGACCATAGCTCCATTCATTCTCTACAAGGCTTCTGACAAAAGCCAAGCACAATACTAGGCAGCCCCATAGGGAATCCATTGATCCATGGTTGACCATGCGCACTACTGCTTCATTCTGACTGGGATAATAATCCCTATTATGCTGATCGCAGCGGTCAGACCTGCACCAGTCAATAAGTTATCACCTATTCTGTCGATCCATGTTTTCACCAAACAACCCTTTTAAAATGGCCTGTCTCATGTTCCTGTCTACAGGAGCACACTGCCTCCCAACAAACAGAAAGCTAAAAGTCAGATTAATGGAGCTCCACATGCGCTTCTTTACCTGTCAAAGATCGCTGTCAATATCGGATAGCAGCCTTTAACACGTGTCGGCATGGGGGTGCATCATTCCATGGGCCCATCGTTGTGCCCATGACGTGATCGCGGGCTGCTAATGAGTTGCTATGACAAGAGGAGGTGAAGACCGCTGTGCTTGTCATTATGGAGCTACTTTAAAATCCAGCCTGTGGCCGGGCTTCAAAGGAGACCGTGATTTTTGCTATATACAGCTAAGGCTAAGTACACATTTGCTTATATGTGCGCAGCGTATCATCTGCATGCGCAAACGCGTGCCAAAACTTATGGTTACGCATGATTTTTTGTATTCGCATCAACTTACTCATGATGCCAAAAAATGCAGCGTTTGTATGCGTTTTTGTCTTTGCTTGCGTTGTTTATGCGCATGCGTTCGATATTTCCAGGAGGGCGTGTCTCAAAACTGTTCCTGGACATGCGCAGTCCGAAGTACGCAAGCGCATAGAACGCATGTGTACGCATGTTCTTGCGTACCAATGCGTTCCCATAGACAGTAATACGATTTTTTACACACTCAATCCACAATCATCCGCATGCGCATAATTGACGACTCAAAAAATGCAACATGTTGCGTTCACTGCACACTGTGAAACGACGCATGCGTATGTCCTTGCATACACCATGTTAAAGATATGTACACATGATGCATGCGAATCTATGCAGATTAAACGCTGGGCACAGATACACAAATGTGAACCCGGCCTAAGCTTTGGCATCGCTATATGTTGCACAAGCGGTAAGATGATCTCTGTTTCTAGTTCTCTAAGGTGACTAACAAGAACACTGAAAAGTAAAGAAAATGTTTTAAAAAATATGTAAAAAAAACCCAAACCATAAAAGTTAAAATAAAATAAAGATACACATACAGTGGGGCAAAAAAGTATTTAGTCAGTCAGCAATAGTGCAAGTTCCACCACTTAAAAAGATGAGAGGCGTCTGTAATTTACATCATAGGTAGACGTCAACTATGGGAGACAAACTGAAAAAAAAAAATCCAGAAAATCACATTGTCTGTTTTTTTATCATTTTATTTGCATATTATGGTGGAAAATAAGTATTTGGTCAGAAACAAACAATCAAGATTTCTGGCTCTCACAGACCTGTAACTTCTTTAACCCCTTAGTGACAGAGCCAATTTGGTACTTAATGACCAGGCCAATTTTTGCAATTCTGACCACTGTCACTTTATGAGGTTATAACTCTGGAACGCTTCAACAGATCCCGCTGATTCTGAGATTGTTTTTTCGTGACATATTGTACTTCATGTTAGTGGTAACATTTCTTTGATATTACTTGCAATTATTTATGAAAAAAACGGAAATATGGCAAAAAAATTTAAAATTTTGCAATTTTCAAATTTTGTATTTTTATGCCCTTAAATCAGAGCGATATGTCACGAAAAATAGTTAATAAATAACATTTCCCACATGTCTACTTTACATCAGCACAATTTTGGAAACAAAATTTTTTTTTGTTAGGGAGTTATAAGGGTTAAAAGTTGACCAGCAATTTCTCATTTTTACAACACCATTTTTTTTTTAGGGACCACATCACATTTGAAGTCATTTTGAGGGGTCTATATGATAGAAAATACCCAAGTGTGACACCATTCTAAAAACTACACCCCTCAAGGTTCTCAAAACCACATTCAAGAAGTTTATTAACCCTTTACGTGCTTCACAGGAACTGAAACAATGTGGAAGGAAAAAATGAACATTTAACTTTCTTTTGCAAACATCTTAATTCAGAACCATTTTTTTTATTTTCACAAGTGTAAAAACAGAAATGTAACCATAAATTTTGTTATGCAATTTCTCCTGAATACGCCAATACCCCATATGTGGGGGTAAACCACTTTTTGGGCGCACCACAGAACTTAGAAGAGAAGGAGCGCCGTTTGACTTTTTCAATGCAGAATTGGCTGGAATTGAGATCGGACACCATGTCACGTTTGGAGAGCCCCTGATGTACCTAAACAGTGGAAACTCCCCACAAGTGACACCATTTTGGAAACTAGACCCCTTAAGGAACTTATCTAGATGTGTGGTGAGCACTTTGAACCCCCAAGTGCTTCACAGAAGTTTATAACGTAGAGCCGTGAAAATAAATAATCGCTTTTGTTTTCACAAAAATGATTTTTTTGCCCACAAATTTTTATTTTCACAAGGGTAACAGGAGAAATTAGACCACAAAAGTTGTTGTGCAATTTCTCCTGAGTACGCTGATACCCAATATGTGGGGGTATACCACTGTTAGGGCGCACCGCAGAGCTTGGAAGAGAAGGAGTGCCGTTTTACATTTTCAATGTAGAATTGGCTGGAATTGAGATCGGACGCCATGTCGCGTTTGGAGAGCCCCTGATGTACCTAAACAGAATAAATCCCCCACAAGTGACCCCATTTTGGAAACTAGACCCCCCATGGAACTTATCTAGATGTGTGGTGAGTACTTTGAATGCCCAAGTGCTTCACAGAAGTTTAGAATGCAGAGTAGTGAAAATAAAAAATTTTTTTTTTTCCTCAAAAAAGATATTGTAGCCCCCAAGTTTTTATTTTCACAAGGGTAACAGGAGAAATTGGACTGCAATAGTTGTTGTCCAATTTATCCCGAGTACGCTGATGCGCCATATGTGGGGGTAAACCACTGTTTGGGCACACGGCAGAGCTCGGAAGGGAAGGAGCGCCTTTTTGGAATGCAGACTTTGATAGAATGGTCTGTGGGCGTTATGTTGCGTTTGCAGAGCTCCTGATGTACCTAAACGGTAGTAACCCCCCGCAAGTGACCCCGTTTTGGAAACTAGACCCCCAAGGAACTTATATAGATGTGTGGTGAGAACTTTGAATGCCCAAGTGCTTCACAGAAATTTATAATGCAGTCATAAAAAAAAAAAAATATTTTTCCACAAAAAAGATTTTGTAGCCCCCAAGTTTTTATTTTCACAAGGGTAACAAGAGAAATTGGACCCCAGAAGTTGTTGTCCAATTTATCCCGAGTACGCTGATGCCCCATATGTGGGGGTAACCCACTGTTTGGGCGCACGGCAGAGCTCAGAAGGGAGGGAGCACCATTTGACTTTTTGAGCGCAAAATTGGCTGTCGTGTTTGGAGACCCCCTGATGTACCTAAACAGTGGAAACCCCCCAATTCTAGCTCCAACCCTAACCCCAACACACCCCTAACCCTAATCCCAACCTGATCCATAATCCTAATCACTAACCCTAACCATAATCACAACCCTTACCCCAAAACAACCCTAATGTCAACCCTAACCATAACCCTAATCAAAACCCTAAATCCAACACACCCCTAATCCTAATCTCAACCCTAACCTCAAACCTAACCCTAATCCCAATACACCCCTAATCACAACCCTAACCCTAATCACAACCCTAACCTTAACCCTAATCCCAAACCTAACCCTAATCCCAAGCGTAACCCTAATGCCAACCTTAACCCTAATACCAACCCTAATCCAAACCCTAACCCTAATCCCAACTCTAATCCTAACTTTAGCCCCAACCCTAGCCCTAACTTTAGCCCCAACCCTAACCCTAGCCCTAAGGCTACTTTCACACTTGCGTCGTTTGGCATCCGTCGCAATCCGTCGTTTTGGACAAGAAACGGATCCTGCGAATGTGCCCGCAGGATGCGTTTTTTGCCCATAGACTTGTATTGCCGACGGATCGTGACGGATGGCCACACGTCGCGTCCGTCGTGCACTGGATCAGTTGTGTTTTGGCCGGCCGTCGGCACAAAAAAACGTTCAATTAAACGTTTTTTTGTACGTCGCATCCGCCATTTCTGACCGCACATGCGTGGCCGTAACTCCGCCCCCTCCTCCCCAGGACATAGATTGGGCAGCGGATGCGTTGAAAAACTACAGCCGCTGCTCACGTTGTGCACAATTTTCACAACGTGCGTCGGTATGTCGGGCCGACGCATTGCGACGGCCCCGTACCGACGTAAGTGTGAAAGAAGCCTAACCCTAAATTTAGCCCCAACCCTAACCCTAAATTTAGCCCCAACCCTAACCCTAAATTTAGCCCCAACCCTAGCCCTAGCCCTAACCCTAACCCTAGCCCTAACCCTAGCCCTAACCCTAGCCCTAACCCTAGCCCTAACCCTACCCCTAACCCTACCCCTAACCCTAATTTTAGCCCCAACTGCTGTTCTCCTGCCGGCCAGCAGATGGAGACAGATGGCGGGCGCACTGCACATGCGCCCGCCATTTTCTTTTGCCGGCGGCCAGGAGGAGCAGCAGGAGGATCCAGGGACGCAGGTGAGTATTGTAGGGTCCTCGAATCCCCTTATTTCTCTGTCCTCTGATGTGCGATCACATCAGAGGACAGAGAATTACACTTTACTTTTTTTTTTTTTTTTTGCGGTCGCCGGCAAACAGTTAATTACCGGCGATCGCAAAACAGGGGTCGGTAAAACCGACCCCGATCATGCTCTTTGGGGTCTCGGCTACCCCCAGCAGCCGAGACCCCAAAGATTCTCGCGGGGCCGGCCGGCGGGCGCACTGCGCATGCGCCCGCCATTTTTAAGATGGCGGCGCCTACCGGGAGCCACGAGGAGCACCGGGGGAGATAGGTAAGTATTGGGGGGCCAATGTGCGATCACATCGGAGGACAGAGAAATTAAAAAGAGATCGCTTTTTTTTTTTTTTGCGATCGCCGGTAAACGGTTAATTACCGGCGATCGCAAATGCGGGGTGGGTAAAAAAAAACCCCGAATCATGTTCTCTGGGGTCTCGGCTACCCCCGGCAGCCGAGACCCTGGAGAAAATCCGACTCTGGGGGGCGCTATTTACTTTTTGCACGGCGCTGTGGTTTAAGTACCCTTAGCGGCCGCCGTTAAAAGGCATATCGGCGGTCGCTAAGGGGTTAAGAGTCTCCTCTTTCCTCCACTCATTACCTATAGTAATGACACCTGTTTAAACTTGTTATCAGTATAAAAAGACACCTGTGCACACCCTCAAACAGTCTGACTCCAAACTCCACTATGGTGAAGACCAAAGAGCTGTCAAAGGACACCAGAAACAAAATTGTAGCCCTGCACCAGGCTGGGAAGACTGAATCTGCAATAGCCAACCAGCTTGGAGTGAAGAAATCAACAGTGGGAGCAATAATTAGAAAATGGAAGACATACAAGACCACTGATAATCTCCCTCGATCTGGGGCTCCACGCAAAATCCCACCCCGTGGGGTCAGAATGATCACAAGAACGGTGAGCAAAAATCCCAGAACCACGCGGGGGGACCTAGTGAATGAACTGCAGAGAGCTGGGACCAATGTAACAAGGCCTACCATAAGTAACACACTACGCCACCATGGACTCAGATCCTGCAGTGCCAGACGTGTCCCACTGCTTAAGCCAGTACATGTCCGGGCCCGTCTGAAGTTTGCTAGAGAGCATTTGGATGATCCAGAGGAGTTTTGGGAGAATGTCCTATGGTCTGATGAAACCAAACTGGAACTGTTTGGTAGAAACACAACTTGTCGTGTTTGGAGGAAAAAGAATACTGAGTTGCATCCATCAAACACCATTCCTACTGTAAAGCATGGTGGTGGAAACATCATGCTTTGGGGCTGTTTCTCTGCAAAGGGGCCAGGACGACTGATCCGGGTACATGAAAGAATGAATGGGGCCATGTATCGTGAGATTTTGAGTGCAAACCTCCTTCCATCAGCAAGGGCATTGAAGATGAAACGTGGCTGGGTCTTTCAACATGACAATGATCCAAAGCACACCGCCAGGGCAACGAAGGAGTGGCTTCGTAAGAAGCATTTCAAGGTCCTGGAGTGGCCTAGCCAGTCTCCAGATCTCAACCCTATAGAAAACCTTTGGAGGGAGTTGAAAGTCCGTGTTGCCAAGCGAAAAGCCAAAAACATCACTGCTCTAGAGGAGATCTGCATGGAGGAATGGGCCAACATACCAACAACAGTGTGTGGCAACCTTGTGAAGACTTACAGAAAACGTTTGACCTCTGTCATTGCCAACAAAGGATATATTACAAAGTATTAAGATGAAATTTTGTTTCTGACCACATACTTATTTTCCACCATAATATGCAAATAAAATGTTAAAAAAACAGACAATGTGATTTTCTGGATTTTTTTTTTCTCAGTTTGTCTCCCATAGTTGAGGTCTACCTATGATGTAAATTATAGACGCCTCTCATCTTTTTAAGTGGTGGAACTTGCACTATTGCTGACTGACTAAATACTTTTTTGCCACACTGTATGTGGTATCGATATGTTCAGAAAAGTCAGATCGATATCTATCAAAATATGAAAATAATTAGCCCGATTTGTAAACACCATAAACGGAAAAAATTCAAGAAAACTCAAATTATGTTTTTTTGGTCACTGCAACACAACAAAAAAAAACGCTTTAACAAGCACTCAAAAAGTGACATATATCCCAAAATTAAAATGTTGTTTGGGCTCGCAAGAAATAAGCCATCACACAGCTCCAAAAATAAAAATGTTATGGGTCTCGGAAAATGGTGAGTCGGTGACACAACCGGAATTTTTTTTTTTTTTTTTAACTTCAGATTTTTTTCCCCCCACTAAAATAATAAAACAAACTGGCCATGTGATGTATCACCGTAATTGTACTAATGGGGAGAATAATCTTGCCAGGCTGTTTTTACCACAAAATGTTATCTGTAAAAACAATGTCAGAATGTAATTTTTTTCACAATTTCTCCCTACTTGAATTTTGTTTTAGTTTTCCAGTACACTATGTGGTAAAATAAATGGTTCCATTTAAAAGTACAATTTGTCCCACAAAAAACAAGTCCTCATATCTATGTGGACAGAAAAATAAAAGCGTTTTTGCCCTGTAGAAATGGAGTAAAGAATGAAAACGCAGTAACAAAAATTGGCCCCATCATAAAAGGGTTAATAATATGGGAATAATCCTTTAAATTTAATATTATGCAATACAAGTGTCCATGTAGCCCAGACCTGTAGGGTGCTCGCAAATTTTAATGAATAATTAAGAAAAACAGTTGAAAGGCCTTTTGCAGATAAGTACAGTATAGACACCACAAGACGATAGTGTGACACCTCAGGGTCCTGGTCATCACAGTGGCATTGCTTTCCTCACGGGGAGACTGATGTCACGCTTGGAGGCAAGGGAAGATCTCTTCTATCAGGTAAACACAGTGCACACAACATATACACACTCCAGGCCAGAAGGGGGAGCTCTGAACCCGGATTATGGGGAACTTCCCTAATATAGTTTCTGGCTAGGAGGGAAAGTTAGTCAGTTAGTGCCAGACAGCATACTGGAGTAGTCTGAGACAGAGAGATGTGTATGGGGCCATGCAGCCAGAGTTGCTGCAGCTCCAGGATTGAGAGTTACCGAAGGAAAAATAGTGTTAGTGAGTGTGCAGGAGAGCAAAGCACAGGAGAGTGACATCTAGGAAGGATAGCTGTCTGTGGGCTACCTCCCTGGCTGAACGCAGATACCGGTAGCCGGAAGGCTGAGGTTGTGTTGGACTCTAAGAGGCACAGCAGAAACCGGCAGGACAGCTGGTTTACAAATAACCTGTCCACCTTAATACCCAGGAGGCACAGTGGCACATAGAGCCCGGGTCGTGATAGAGACCCTGTAAAAAGTCTCGAGTCACCTTTCATACGGGTTTGTGTCCCACCTTTATGGAGAACGGTGAGGACCTTGCTAGAAGCCATAGGCAGTAAGGGACTACAATACCACCGCTCTGTGAGGAAGGCTTTCATCTCAACCTGGTAGAGGAGACTCTGAACTTGCTTCCAAGCTGACCAGACCCTGCCTGTACCTGTGATCTGGTGCCCTGGACTGTGGGTTGCCTGAAGCCTACAGTAGAATATGAAATTCACCGCACACTCTGAAGTAGCATGAAGTATAGTGTGAATTTTATTAAACACACATTCTGGGAGCAAAACAGAGTATATAACTAGTGCGACCTTTTAAACAACGTTTCGGCTCAACCTGAGCCTTTTTCACGAGATCGCTTAATGCACTATGAGATGTCTGGGTAGAGGAAAAAAGTCCTATAGGTAATGATCCCACACTAATGAGATGTCAAGACTCCACCTGAAGCAGCCAGGAATCCGGTTCTGCGGTATGCTGGGTAGTAAACGGCGCTCCCGCGCCCTGCTGTAATCGGCCGAGTGGAGCTGCTGCTTCTGAGGTTCCTTCCACAGGTGACGTAGTTTATTCTTTGGCTGGCTGCTCTATTTAACTCCACTCAGATCGTTACTCCATGCCAGCTGTCAATGTTCTTGTACTGGTTCAGTTCACTCTTGGATCTTTCTGGTGACCTGTCTACTCCAGCAGAACCTAAGTCCCTGCTAGTTAATTATTTGTTCATTGTTTTCTTGTCCAGCTTGCTATCATGATTTTGCCTTGCTAGCTGGAATATCTGGGATGCAGAGTGGCACCTCCGCACCGTGAGTCGGTGCGGAGGTCTTTTTGCACACTCTGCGTGGTCTTTTTGTAGTTTTTTGTGCTGACCGCAAAGATACCTTTCCTATCCTCAGTCTGTTTAGCAAGTCTGGCCTCCCTTTGCTGAAACCTGTTTCATTTCTGTGTTTGTGACTTTCATCTTAACTCACAGTCAATATATGTGGGGGGCTGCCTTTTCCTTTGGGGAATTTCTCTGAGGCAAGGTAGGCTTTATTTTCTTTCTCTAGGGCTAGTTAGCTCTTAGGCTGTGAAGAGGCGTCTAGGCAGGGTTAGGTATGCTCCACGGCTATTTCTAGTTGTGTGATAGGATTAGGGGTTGCGGTCAGCAGAGCTCCCACTTCCCAGGGCTTGTCCTGTGTGAGTTTAACCATCAGGTTGTTCCGGGTGCTCCTAACCACCAGGTCCATAACAGTACAGGTGGCCCAAAGTATTAATGCATCTCAATAGAGGGATAAGAGAAGTTCTGCGACCATTTTTTTTTTCTCTGCAGTGTGTTTTGTCTTTCTTTTCCCCTTAACCTCTGGGTGGTTCAGGACACAGGTGTAGATATGGACATTCAAGGTCTGTCCTCTTGTGTGGATCATCTCACTGCAAGGGTACAAAACATTCAAGATTTTGTGGTTCAGAATCCGATGTTAGAGCCTAGAATTCCAATTCCTGATTTGTTTTCTGGGGATAGATCTAAGTTCCTGAATTTCAAAAATAATTGTAAACTGTTTCTAGCTTTGAAACCCCGCTCCTCTGGTGACCCCGTTCAACAAGTAAAAATCATTATTTCTTTGTTGCGTGGTGACCCTCAAGACTGGGCATTTTCCCTTGCGCCAGGAGATCCTGCATTGCGTGATGTAGATGCGTTTTTTCTGGCGCTTGGATTGCTTTATGATGAACCAAATTCAGTGGATCAGGTAGAGAAAATCTTGCTGGCTTTGTGTCAGGGTCAGGATGAAGCGGAGGTAAATTGTCAGAAGTTTAGAAAGTGGTCTGTGCTTACTCAGTGGAATGAGTGTGCCCTGGCGGCAATTTTCAGAAAGGGTCTTTCTGAGGACCTTAAGGATGTCATGGTGGGATTTCCCACGCCTGCTGGTCTGAATGAGTCTATGTCCTTGGCCATTCAGATCGATCGGCGCTTGCGTGAGCGCAAAGCTGTGCACCATTTGGCGGTATTCTCTGAGCATAGGCCTGAGCCTATGCAATGTGATAGGACTTTGACCAGCGCTGAACGGCAAGAACACAGACGTCGGAATGGGCTGTGTTTTTACTGTGGTGATTCCACTCATGCTATCTCCGATTATCCTAAGCGCACTAAGCGGTTCGCTAGGTCTGCCACCATTGGTACGGTACAGTCTAAATTTCTTTTGTCCGTTACTCTGATTTGCTCTTTGTCGTCCTATTCTGTTATGGCATTTGTGGATTCAGGCGCTGCCCTGAATTTGATGGACTTGGAGTTTGCCAGGCGCTGTGGTTTTTTCTTGGAGCCCTTGCAGTATCCTATTCCATTGAGAGGAATTGATGCTACGCCTTTGGCCAAGAATAAGCCTCAGTACTGGACTCAATTGACCATGTGCATGTCTCCTGCACATCAGGAGGATATTCGCTTTTTGGTGTTGCATAATCTGCATGATGTGGTCGTTTTGGGTTTGCCATGGCTACAGGTCCATAATCCAGTATTGGATTGGAAATCTATGTCTGTGTCCGGCTGGGGTTGTCAGGGGGTACATGGTGATGTTCCATTGCTGTCAATTTCGCCTTCCACTCCTTCTGAAGTCCCTGAGTTTTTGTCAGATTACCGGGATGTATTTGATGAGCCCAAATCCAGTGCCCTACCTCCTCATAGGGATTGCGATTGTGCTATTAATTTGATTCCTGGTAGTAAGTTTCCTAAGGGCCGATTGTTTATTTTATCTGTGCCAGAGCACGCCGCTATGCGGAGTTATATAAAGGAATCCTTGGAGAAAGGTCATATTTGCCCGTCGTCATCACTGTTGGGAGCAGGGTTCTTTTTTGTGGCCAAGAAAGATGGTCCATTTGGTACCCTTGTCTAAATTGCCTTCCTCCTCTGATTTGGTGCCATTGTTTTTCCAGCATGTGGATCGTTTGCATGGCATTCCGGAGAACATCGTCTCGGACAGAGGTTCCCAGTTTGTTTCGAGGTTTTGGCGGTCCTTTTGTGCTAAGATGGGCATTAATTTGTCTTTTTCTTCGGCTTTCCATCCTCAGACAAATGGCCAAACTGAACGAACTAATCAGACTTTGGAAACATATCTGAGATGCTTTGTTTCTGCTGATCAGGATGATTGGGTGTCGTTCTTGCCTTTGGCTGAGTTCGCCCTTAATAATCGGGCCAGCTCGGCTACTTTGGTTTCGCCTTTTTTCTGTAATTCTGGTTTCCATCCTCGTTTCTCTTCAGGGCAGGTTGAGCCTTTGGACTGTCCTGGTGTGGATACTGTGATGGACAGGTTGCAGCAGATTTGGACTCATGTGGTGGACAATTTGACATTGTCCCAGGAGAAGGCTCAACGTTTCGCTAACCGCCGGCGCTGTGTTGGTCCCCGACTTCGTGTTGGGGATTTGGTTTGGTTGTCGTCTCGTTATGTTCCTATGAAGGTTTCCTCTCCTAAGTTTAAGCCTCATTTCATTGGTCCGTATAAGATTTCTGAAGTTCTCAATCCTGTGTCATTTCGTTTGGCCCTTCCAGCTTCTTTTGCCATCCATAATGTGTTCCATAGGTTGTTATTGCGGAGATACGTGGCGCCTATGGTTCCCTCCGTTGATCCTCCTGCCCCGGTGTTGGTCGAGGGGGAGTTGGAGTATGTGGTGGAGAAGATTTTGGATTCTCGTATTTCGAGATGGAAACTCCAGTACCTGGTCAAGTGGAAGGGTTATGGTCAAGAAGATAATTCCTGGGTTTTTGCCTCTGATGTTCATGCTGCCGATCTAGTTCGTGCCTTTCATTTGGCTCGTCCTGGTCGGCCTGAGGGCTCTGGTGAGGGTTCGGTGACCCCTCCTCAAGGGGGGGGGTACTGTTGTGAATTCTGTTATCGAACTCCCTCCTGTGGTCATGAATGGTACTTCGAGTTCTGTCCATGGACTCCCTCTGGTGGCTGTGAGTGGAGCTGCTGCTTCTGAGGTTCCTTCCACAGGTGACGTAGTTTATTCTTTGGCTGGCTGCTCTATTTAACTCCACTCAGATCGTTACTCCATGCCAGCTGTCAATGTTCTTGTACTGGTTCAGTTCGCTCTTGGATCTTTCTGGTGACCTGTCTACTCCAACAGAAGCTAAGTCCCTGCTAGTTAATTATTTGTTCATTGTTTTCTTGTCAAGCTTGCTATCATGATTTTGCCTTGCTAGCTGGAAGCTCTGGGATGCAGAGTGGCACCTCCGCACCGTGAGTCAGTGCGGAGGTCTTTTTGCACACTCTGCGTGGTCTTTTGTAGTTTTTTGTGCTGACCGCAAAGATACCTTTCCTATCCTCAGTCTGTTTAGTAAGTCTGGCCTCCCTTTGCTGAAACCTGTTTCATTTCTGTGTTTGTGACTTTCATCTTTACTCACAGTCAATATATGTGGGGGGCTGCCTTTTCCTTTGGGGAATTTCTCTGAGGCAAGGTAGGCTTTATTTTCTTTCTCTAGGGCTAGTTAGCTCTTAGGCTGTGAAGAGGCGTCTAGGCAGTGTTAGGTACGCTCCACGGCTATTTCTAGTTGTGTGATAGGATTAGGGGTTGCGGTCAGCAGAGCTCCCACTTCCCAGAGCTTGTCCTGTGTGAGTTTAACCATCAGGTCGTTCCGGGTGCTCCTAACCACCAGGTCCATAACAAGAAACCCTACAATTGGTGCTAGAAGCACGGGCACGGATCCCAAGGGGCAGTGTGACTGCCGTAGAGATACCGCATGTCATGGGTAAAAGCGAAAGCCAACAACATGGAGAAGTTGAAAAAGCAATTGATGCAAACTAATCACCAGCAGCAACAGCTATGGCAGCGGCAACAGTAGCAGCACTGGCAACATCAGATGCAGCAGACAGAACTCCTAACCGAGACGATCCGTCCCGCCTTGCCTCCATGTCTAAGTGATGACTCACAAGTAAGAAAACGGTAAGGAGAGTCTTGCAAATGATGACCCCAGGTGATGATGTCTCGGTGTTTCTGATGGATTTTGAAAGGGTGGCTGAAAGGGATAAATTGCATTCAAGCAAAGGTCGGAGGTTCTGGTATCATATCTAACAGGGGAACTGCAGACGGCCTAATGTGACCTGGCCTTGCAAGATACAAAATAGTACGCCAAGTTGAAAACTGAGATCTTGGGAGTGACTCTGATTGTCAGGGCGCAATGGGTGCAACACTGGATCTATAGCATTGACAACACTCCCCCGGTCCCAAATGTTTGGCTGTTGTGAATTCTGTTGTCAAGCTCCCTCCTGTGGTCATGAATGGTACTTCGGCTGGTTCTGTCCATGGGCTTCCTCTGGTGGTTGTGAGTGGGGCTGCGGCTTCTGAGGTTCCTTCCACAGGTGACGAGGTTAATTCGTTAGCTGGCTGCTCTATTTAACTCCACTTAGATCATTGCTCCATGCCACCTGTCAATGTTCCAGTATTAGTCTAGTTCACTCCTGGATCGTTCTTGTGACCTGTCTTCCCAGCAGAAGCTAAGTTCCTGCTTGTTTTTCTCTGGTTTGCTATTTTTCTGTCCAGCTTGCTATTTTGATTGTTGTCTTGCTTGCTGGAAGCTCTGGGACGCAGAGGGAGCGCCTCCGCACCGTGATTCGGTGCGGAGGGTCTTTTTGCGCCCTCTGCGTGGTCTTTTTGTAGTTTTTTGTGCTGACCGCAAAGCTACCTTTCCTATCCTCTGTCTGTTCAGTAAGTCGGGCCTCACTTTGCTAAATCTATTTCATCTCTGTGTTTGTAATTTTCATCTTTACTCACAGTCATTATATGTGGGGGGCTGCCTGTTCCTTTGGGGAATTTCTCTGAGGCAAGGTAGGCTTTATTTTTCTATCTTTAGGGCTAGCTAGTTCCTTAGGCTGTGACGAGGCGCCTAGGGAGCGTCAGGAGCGCTCCACGGCTATTTCTAGTGTGTGTGATAGGATTAGGGATTGCGGTCAGCAGAGTTCCCACGTCTCAGAGCTCGTCCTATATTATTAGTAACTATCAGGTCATTCCGTGTGCTCTTAACCACCAGGTCCATTATTGTCCTGACCACCAGGTCATAACATTCAGCCTCCTATACCTGGTCCAAAAAAGGTTGCAACCTGAATCTTCCTCCCCAGCACAGATGTTGAAGAAGGTCGTAGATAAGGACAGCTGGAGGAAGATAAATAGTTGGACTATGTTTTAGGGAAGGGCAAAATAAAGCCCCAAATAAATAACATTTAAGCGATACAATGTTGGCCACAACCTCTCTCAAAGAAGGTCAGGGTGTTCCTGGGCATTGTGGGCTACTACCGCTGGTTCATCCCTAGTTTCACCATAAAAGCTACCCCTCTGACAGACCTCCTTAAAGTGACAAAGTCGGCCATGGCTAAGTGTCTCCAGAAGCTGAGATGGTCTTCCAGGAACTGAAGCTAGCCCTGTGTAAACAACCAGTGTTAGTGGCACCAAGTTTCTCTAAGGCGTTTGTGGTCTAGACGAAGGAGTCAGATGTCGGGCTGGGCACTGTGTTATCACAAGAGGTGAACAGGAAAGAGCACCCCATAATGTACCTAAGTCAGAAGCTGTCATAGTAACATAGTAACATAGTTAGTAAGGCCGAAAAAAGACATTTGTCCATCCAATTCAGCCTATATTCCATCATAATAAATCCCCAGATCTACGTCCTTCTACAGAACCTAATAATTGTATGTTACAATATTGTTCTGCTCCAGGAAGACATCCAGACCTCTCTTGAACCCCTCGACTGAGTTCGTCATCACCACCTCCTCAGGCAAGCAATTCCAGATTCTCACTGCCCTAACAGTAAAGAATCCTCTTCTATGTCATCCTGCTAGAAAAACTACTCCATAGTGGACAAAGAATGTCTGGCCACGCAAAGCACTGCTCCATTTCTGCACTTGGAACTCCTCCTCCTGGTTCAAGATTATTTTTTTATTCTATTATTGTAAGTAATTTTCCTATCCACATTTGTTTGCAGGGCAATTCTCCTGCTCTTACTTCCTATTTGCTTCCTTTTGCAGTCCCCTAGCCCTTGCTATTACCACTTTACAGTACCAAAGTTCGGGTCCCCATTGACTTATATGGGGTTCGGATCCAGGGTCTAGCTCTAGTACCCGTACCAAACTTTTTTTCTCAACTTCGTCCGAGTCCGCTCATCCCTAAATGGCACCTCATGAGTTGTATAATGTTGCACCAGATATTTTGACTATTGGACTGCAACTGATATAGGATACATTTGCTATAGTGTGTTCCTAGCACTCTAAAGTGAAGCTGTTGTCCGAAAGTAACGTGTTGTTTAAATCAAGTTTTTGTCTTACATGTGATTAAAAGAAAAAAAATTACACATTTTTTTTTTTCACAACACGATCTTTAACCCCTTTCTGCCATTAGACGTACTATTGCGTCCATGTGGGGTGGGCTTTACTTCCCAAGGACGCAATAGTACGTCATATGCGATCGGCAGCGCTCACGGGGGGAGCGCCGCCGATCGCGGCCGGGTGTCAGCTGTTTATCGCAGCTGACAACCGGCACTATGTGCCAGGAGCGGTCACGGACCGCCCCCGGCACATTAACCCCCGGCACACCGCGATCAAAGATGATCGCGATGTGCCGGCGGTACAGGGAAGCACCGCGCAGGGAGGGGGCTCCCTGCGGGCTTCCCTGAGCCCCCCGCAGCAACGCGATGTGATCGCGTTGCTGCGAGGGTCTCACCTCCCTCCCTGCTCCCTCCAGCCCCGGATCCAAGATGGCCGCGGATCCGGGTCCTGCAGGGAGGGAGGTGGCTTCACAGAGCCTGCTCAGAGCAGGCACTGTGAAGGCTGCAGCGCTGCATGTCAGATCAGTGATCTGACAGAGTGCTGTGCAAACTGTCAGATCACTGATCTGTGATGTCCCCCCCTGGGACAAAGTAAAAAAGTAAAAAAAAAAAATTTCAAATGTGTAAAAAAAAAAATAAAAAAAAATATTCCAAAATAATGAAAAAAAAAAAAAAATATTATTCCCATAAATACATTTCTTTATCTAAATAATAAAAAAAAAACAATAAAAGTACACACATTTAGTATCGCCGCGTCCGCAACGGCCCGACCTATAAAACTGGCCCACTAGTTAACCCCTTCAGTAAACACCGTAAGAAAAAAAAAAAACGAGGCAAAAAACAACGCTTTATTATCATACCGCCGAACAAAAAGTGGAATAACACGTGATCAAAAAGACAGATATAACTAACCATGGTACCGCTGAAAACGTCATCTTGTCCCGCAAAAAACGAGCTGCCATACAGCATCATCAGCAAAAAAATAAAAAAGTTATAGTCCTGAGAATAAAGCGATGCAAAAATAATTATTTTTTCTATAAAATAGTTTTTATCGTATAAAAGCGCTAAAACATAAAAAAATGATATAAATGAGGTGTCGCTGTAATCGTACTGACCCGAAGAATAAAACTGCTTCATCAATTTTACCAAACGCGGAACGGTATAAACGCCTCCCCCAAAAGAAATTCATGAATAGCTGGTTTTTGGTCATTCTGCCTCACAAAAATCGGAATAAAAAGCGATCAAAAAATGTCACGTGCCCGAAAATGTTGCCAATAAAAACATCAACTCGTCCCGCAAAAAACAAGACCTCACATGACTCTGTGGACCAAAATATAGAAAAATTATAGCTCTCAAAATGTGGTAATGCAAAAAATATTTTTTGCAATAAAAAGCGTCTTTCAGTGTGTGACGGCTGCCAATCATAAAAATCCGCTAAAAAACCCGCTATAAAAGTAAATCAAACCCCCCTTCATCACCCCCTTAGTTAGGGAAAAATTAAAAAAATGTATTTATTTCCATTTTCCCATTAGGGCTAGGGTTAGAGTTAGGGCTAGGGTTAGGGCTAGGGTTAGGGTTAGGGTTAGGGCTAGGGTTAGGGCTAGGGTTAGGGCTAGGGTTAGGGCTAGGGTTAGGGCTAGGATTAGGGTTAGGGCTAGGGCTACAGTTTGGGTTGGGGCTAAAGTTACAGTTAGGGTTTAGATTACATTTACGGTTGGGAATAGGGTTGGGATTAGGGTTAGGGGTGTGTCAGGGTTAGAGGTGTGGTTAGGGTTACTGTTGGGATTAGGGTTAGGGATGTGTTTGGATTAGGGTTTCAGTTATAATTGGGGGGTTTCCACTGTTTAGGCACATCAGGCGCTCTCCAAACGCGACATGGCGTCCGATCTCAATTCCAGCCAATTCTGCGTTGAAAAAGTAAAACAGTGCTTCTTCCCTTCCGAGCTCTCCCGTGTGCCCAAACAGGGGTTTACCCCAACATATGGGGTATCAGCGTACTCAGGACAAATAGGACAACAACTTTTGGGGTCCAATTTCTCCTGCTACCCTTGGGAAAATACAAAACTCGGGGCTAAAACATATTTTTTGTGGGAAAAAAAAAGATTTTTTATTTTCACGGCTCTGCGTTATAAACTGTAGTGAAACACTTGGGGGTTCAAAGTTCTCACAACACATCTAGATTAGTTCCCTGGGGGGTCTAGTTTCCAATATGGGGTCACTTGTGGGGGGTTTCTACTGTTTAGGTACATTAGGGGTTCTGCAAACGCAATGTGACGTCTGCAGACCATTCCATCTAAGTCTGCATTCCAAATGGCGCTCCTTCCCTTCCGAGCTCTGCCATGCGCTCAAACGTTGGTTTCCCCCAACATACGGGGTATCAGCGTACTCAGGACAAATTGGACAACTTTTGGGGTCGAATTTCTCCTCTTACCCTCGGGAAAATACAAAACTGGGGGCTAAAAAATAATTTTGGGGGGAAAGATTTTTTTTTTTAATTTTCACGGCTCTGCGTTACAAACTGTAGTGAAACACTTGGGGGTTCAAAGCTATCACAACACATCTAGATGAGTTCCTTAGGGGGTCTAGTTTCCAAAATGGTGTCACTTGTGGGAGGTTTCTACTGTTTAGGTACATTAGGGGCTCTGCAAATGCAATGTGACACCTGCAGACCATTCCATCTAAGTCCTCATTCCAAATGGAGCTCCTTCCCTTCTGAGCCCTCCCATGTGCCCAAACAGTGGTTCCCCCCACATATGGTGTATCATCGCACTCAGGACAAATTGGGCAACAAATTTTGGGGTCCAATTTCTCCTGTTACCCTCAGGAAAATACAAAACTGGGGGCTAAAAAAATAATTTTTGTGGGAAAAAAATTTTGTTTTATTTTTACGGCTCTGCATTATAAACTTCTGTGAAGCACTTGGTGGGTCAAAGTGCTCACCACACCTCTAGATAAGTTCCTTAGGGGGTCTACTTTCCAAAATGGTGTCATTTGTGGGGGGTTTCAATGTTTAGGCACATCAGTGGCTCTTCAAACGCAACATGGCGTCCCATCTCAATTCCTGTCAATTTTGCTTTGAAAAGTCAAACGGCGCTCCTTCCCTTCCGAGCTCTCCCATCCACCCAAACAGTGGTTTACCCCCACATATGGGGTATCAGCGTACTCAGGACAAATTGTACAACAACTTTTGGGGTCCAATTTCTTCTCTTACCCTTGGGAAAATAAAAAATTGGGGGCGAAAAGATAATTTTTGTGAAAAAATATGATTTTTTATTTTTACGGTTCTACATTATAAACTTCTGTGAAGCACTTGTTGGGTCAAAGTGCTCACCACACCTCTAGATAAGTTCCTTAGGGGGTCTACTTTCCAAAATGGTGTCACTTGTGGGGGGTTTCAATGTTTAGCCACATCAGGGGCTCTCCAAACGAAACATGGCGTCCCATCTCAATTCCAGTCAATTTTGCATTGAAAAGTCAAATGGCACTCCTTTGCTTCCGAGCTCTGCCATGCGCCCAAACAGTGGTTTACCCCCACATATGGGGTATTGGCATACTCAGGACAAATTGTACAACAATGTTTGGGGTCCATTTTCTCCTGTTACCCTTGGTAAAATAAAACAAATTGGAGCTGAATTAAATTTTTTGTGAAAAAAAGTTAAATGTTCATTTTTATTTAAACATTCAAAAAATTCCTGTGAAGCACCAGAAGGGTTAATAAACTTCTTGAATATGGTTTTGAGCACCTTGAGGGGTGTAGTTTTTAGAATGGTGTCACACTTGGGTATTTTCTATCATATAGACCCCTCAAAATGACTTCAAATGAGATGTGGTCCCTAAAATAAAATGGTGTTGTAGAAATGAGAAATTGCTGGTCAACTTTTAACCTTTATAACTCCCTAACAAAAAAAAATTTTGGTTCCAAAATTGTGCTGATGTAAAGTAGACATGTGGGAAATGTTACTTATTAAGTATTTTGTGTGACATATCTCTGTGATTTAATTGCATAAAAATTCAAAGTTGGAAAATTGCGAAATTTTCATAATTTTCGCCAAATTTCCGTTTTTTTCACGAATAAACGCAGGTACTATCAAATAATTTTTACCATTGTCATGAAGTGCAATATGTCACGAGAAAACAATGTCAGAATCACCAGGATCTATTGAAGCGTTCCAGAGTTATAACCTCATAAAGGGACAGTGGTCAGAATTGTAAAAATTGGCCCGGTCATTAACGTGCAAACCACCCTTGGGGGTAAAGGGGTTAAAAAAATAAATGAATATAGCAATCTTGTAATTTTCACTCTCGATCCCTTAGCTTTTTTAGACTCATACTTCCTGTCCTTTCAAGAAGAATTTACAGGAGACAGGTAACACCTTTTGTGAAGAATATTGGAGATTGACATGAAATTCTATCATTGGTATCCTATTTGGAATGGAATTATAAAACCCCCTTCCTTTGTGCAGCATCTGGCACCTAGCTCAGCAGGTGGTCAAGCCTGAATAGGCTGTGAATGGCAGCTCTCAAACCTTGAGCCAGTAAGGCTATGATGTTCCCACGTTGCAGAAATGCTGCGGAAATGTCCACAGCATTTCAGCGACTCCTTGCCGTGGGTAAAACGCATGAGGAATTCGCATTCGTCTTCCCGCAAAACACAAGTGTTTTGCATGCGTTTTTAGCTTGCAGAATGCTTTTGATTTTCCAAGCGATTTGAAGCATCGCTTGGAAAAGTGATTGACAGGTTGGTCACACTTGTCAAGCATAGTGCTTGACAAGTGTGACCAACTTTTTACTATTGATGCTGCCTATGCAGCATCAATAGTAAAAGATAGAAGAATGTTTAAAAATAATTAAAAAAAATAAAAAATATGGTTATTCTCACCTTCTGACAGACCCCGATCTCCTCAGTGGCGCTCCTGGTACGTTCTGTTCCCAGGGACGCTTTGCCCGAAGGACCTTTGTGACGTCACGATTGCGTGACCGCGACGTCATCTCAGGTGATTTGCGCAATGCTTCCCTGGGAAAGGAAGCCGTCGCATGCACCGCTGAGAGCCGGAAGAACTCCGGGGGCCATCAGAAGGTAAGTATATCCATATTTTTTATTTTAATTCTGTTTTTTTTTACAGGAATATGGTACCCAGGTCCTGGAGGAGTGTCTCCTCTCCTCCAGACCCGGGTACCATCCGCAGATGAAGCGCTCACTTTACGCATGGTGGGCATAGCCACATGCAATCCTATAGTGGCGGAATCGCTGCGATTCCGCAGAAATAATGAACATGCTGCGGATTTTACCGCTGTGCAATTCCACAGCGGGAAAATCCGCAGCATGGGCACAGCAACTGCGGAATCCCAAAGGATTGCATGGGAATGCGTTTTTCAAGGGTTTTTTAAGCATTTCCGCTGCGGTGGAAACGCATAAAAAACGCAACGTGGGCGCACAGCTTTAAGGTCAGGACATAGACTTGCTCATGATATAGAGTCATGCTGATTCAAAGAACCCTTCTAGAACATTTTAGCGACATAATTCCATAAAGAGTTATGGAGATACTATATGTCCATACAGAGTGTATATTTCCAGGGTCTCTATCCGTTCTAGCACCCCAGGGTGGGGAGATGCATAGAATGACTAGTAGGACCAGGTAGCAAAGCCATTTCTGGTATCAACACGTCGCAGGGGCCCGGCCAGATCCAATAGTGCTCAAAATGCCACCCTAGGACCGTCCATTAAGGACCCATCTTAGGTTTTTGATGCAAGGGCGAGGGGACTTATGACCAGCTCAGGTGGCAGGATGGGAGTAACCAAAGGGGTTAAATTCTTATATAATGCATGGCCTATTTCTTTTTTCCAGGGAGGTCGAGGTGACATGTCTTGTGGTGAGAAGTCAAGGAACAAAAGGGACCACAAGCCTTCATGTGACAGCTCCTCCCCCACAATCCAGGCATTTCATCTGACTGGTATCTGACTCTTATATTCTGCATATTTTGTGCTACCGCTATTTGTATTTGCATATTTGAACATTGTATATGTATAACCATTATGTATATAGTGTTTTGTCTAGTGTGCCCTTAAGGCGATTAAATATATAATTTAACCTTGGGCTGCTCTTTTATCTCAATCCACTAAACTACACGTCAGTGTTCTTGACATACGAGTAATTATCCATGATATCTGGGCTGGTTTCTGACATGATATAACAGTGGTGTATCTAAGGGGGGGGCAGCCGGGGCATGTGCCCCGGGCGCAGCCGGCAGGGGGGCGCAGTCGGGCCGCCTAATGTGGCGGTTTGCAGTGTCTCCTCCGGCGGCTGCATTCTGCCACCCCAGTATGGGAGTCAGTTGTTCTCTGTGCCAACTGTCAAGCTGACAGCTGGCACAGAGAAGCTGCAGAGCGCCGGCAGGCGGAGGTGACGTCCAGTGGTGCAGGCCTGTCTGCTTGCTCGTTGCTCCCGCCAGTTTTCGTCGCCAAAATGAAGTCTTGCCCCGGGTGCCAGAAATCCTAGATACACCTCTGCGATATAATACCGTTAACAGACCGGGCTTATATCTAACGAGGGACTGATGTCAGTCCAGTCCTACAAGGCTGACCAGGCGCTGTTTAACTGGTGCTAGTGAAGGGGCATTTCAGCCTGTCAGGGTTGTGAGCAAGTGTGGTGCCACATCAGTGAAAGCATGGGCCACCTTCTCTCACTTCCCGTGCCTCCCTGAGCCCATGTGAACAAGGAGGTGTCTGTGTAAAACTGTGTCAAGCTGACTTTGTGTCCCCAGGCGGAGCATAATGTTACGATGGTGCAAGAGAGGAGAGCACACCACGTGATTCCTCGGACATAATAGTGATGTCTTCACATGTGGTTGGATTCTGCATGTATTATCAAGTGCCATCCCCACAGGCGTACCTAAGGGTTCAGCCCAGGGGGGGGCAAATCATCTGAATGGGCCCTTAACACATCATTGATCATAATTATGATTGGTGCAGCATGCGCAGCTGCACATGGGCGCAAGAAGTAAGGAGCTCTTGGGCAGCAAAGGGCCCATATATTCTTGCACAGGGGTCCTTTCTGTCTCTGTCCGCCTGTGGCCCCTAACCAGGTAATCATGATTATACAGTTGTACTCAAAAGTTTACATACCCAGGCAGAATTTTTGCTTTCTCTAGTCCCCTTCCACGACGGCATATGGAGGTTGACTCTTTGCCCTAATGGGGAACAGGAAACAGAGGGGTTAAAAGGACCTCCCACCTCCCACTCGCCAGTGTCTTTCCTGTTCCCCACGGGACAGGGAGAGGTTTTCCATATGCTGTAGTGGCCGGCGACTGCAGTTACTATTACAGGTTTTACCTGTCTAGCCAGGCAGCTGGTGGTCGCTCCGTGCCTCTCCTTGTGCTGCTCCCGTCGTCCTGCATTTCAGGTACCTTGGGACCCCTTCCCGGCCTTCCCGTGCCCCCATGGGGGTAAAGCAGGCCTGGGATCCCCAGCCGGGATCCTCTCTGAGCTTCCCGGCTTCCACCCCTCCATGCTGCTCGGCTCGGCGTTCCGGAAGTGACGTCAGCGGTCGCGCGCGCGTCACTTCCGGTTTTCGTATATCCCTGAAGCCGGTACTTCCGGGTTCCGCCGGCCAGCGTTGTCGGAGCTATGGCGTCCCACACGTGGATCCTGGAGGGGGAGGGGGAATTATGTCCGCTGGAGGCAGGTGCTGGGAGCGGTGCTCCATAAAAGCCTGCTGAACCACCACTGAGGTAAGACTAAATTCTTCAGTATGGACGGTTCTTTATGCCCTGCGTCTGCAGAGCCCAGCGCTGCCCCTGCTACTGTGAGTACGCAGGGACGGGATCCGGGAGGTAGTTCCTTTAGGGGGTTAGCTCCTCACTCTTCTCTCCCTTTCTGTTTCAGGGAGAAAAGTCTGCCCCTAAAGCTACTAATAGGAAGAAGTGCCCGGTCTGTTCTGTTAAATTCCCTCCTATCTGGGATAAGAAACTCTGCCAGCCATGTACTGACAGGATAAATAAAGCTGAGCAACCATCCCTACTAGATGAAATACGCTCTCTTGTTAAACAGGAGGTACAATCTTCCTTGGCAGCTTTTACACCTCCACCCCCACCTCCGCCACCACATTCCCCAGCTAAAAAGAGGAAGATTCAGGTCGTAAAATCCGATACTGATTCAGACCACTCTCATACTTCATCTGTTGGCTGTGAAGATCCAGCATCTCCTAAGGCTGAGGTCAGGAAATACCTCCTCCTCCTCCTCCTACAGTCGCACGACCACTCCATCTGCAGCTGCCAGTGTTGCACACTAGGTGTCCCATTATCGAACAGCTAATGGTAAGCGTCAGCAGGCTGTGTTAGAAATGAAGTGTTTGGGCGACAACAGACACACCGCGGAAGTACTGGCCGAGTACTTGCAGCAAGAAACTCAGTCATGGCTTGGCAGTGTACATCTTGAGGCAGGCAAGGTAGTCAGTGATAACGGAAGGAATTTTAGGGCTGCCATAGCCCTTTCAGAACTGAAACACATACCTTGCCTGGCTCACACCTTGAACCTGGTGGTGCAGTGCTTCCTCAAAAATTATCCGGAGTTACCTGCCCTGCTCCTGAAGGTGCGAAGACTTTGCTCGCACATCCGTCGGTCGCCCGTACACTCCAGCCGTATGCTGAACCATCAGCGATCGCTGAATCTTCCCCAGCACCGCCTAATAATCGATGTTGCAACAAGGTGGAACTCCACACTGCACATGGTTCAGAGGCTGTGCGAACAGAGGCGTGCTGTAATTAATTTGTGGGAGGATACACATACATGGGCAGGCACTTGGATGGCAGACATGGAGTTGTCTGGTGTGCAGTGGTCGAAGCTACAAGACCTCTGTCAAGTCCTTCAGTGTTTTGAGGAATGCACACGGCTGGAAAGTGCAGACGACGCCATCATAAGCATGAGCATCCCACTAATGCGTCTGCTGATGCAAAGTTTGACGCACATTAAGGAGCTGGCGTCTGCAGCCGAGGAGGAGGGAAGCCTTGATGACAGTCAGCCATTGTCTGCTCAGGGAACTCTCCTGGACGAGGTGGCGGACGAAGAGGAGGAGGATGATGGGGATGAATATTTATTGGAGGAGGATGCTTCTCAGGGGGCAATACAAACTGGTGGCGTTGCAAGGTCAGGTACAAGGTTTTTGCAGGACACAACTAATGTTGATTTGCAAGAAAGTTCTCCTCAACCCAGCACAAGTAGTGAATTGACACCTGGAACATTGGCCCACATGGCTGAGTATGCCTTGCGTATCCTTAAAAGGGACCCCCGCATTATCAAAATGATGACCGATGACGATTACTGGTGGGCCTACCTCCTGGATCCACGATATAAAGGGAAATTACAAGATACCATGCCACATGAGAACCTTGAGCAAATATTGGCTACCAAACAAGCAACTCTTGTAGACCGTTTGGTTCAGGCATTCCCAGCACACAGCGGCAGTGATGGTTCTCACACGAGCCGTAGGGGGCAACATGGCAGAGGTGTTAGAGGTGCACAAATCCAAAGTGGCATTGGACAGAGGGGTTTTATGACCAGTTTGTGGAGTGATTTTGCAATGACCGCTGACACGACAGGTACTGCTGCATCGATTCAAAGTGACAGAGAGAGCATTTGTCCAGTATGGTTACGAACTACTTTTATTCCCTTATCGATGTTCTCCCTCACAGGTTATTCCCCTTTGATTACTAGGCATCAAAAATAGACACCTGGCCAGAATTGGCAGAATATGCATCACAGGAGCTCGCTTGCCCTGCTGCTAGTGTGCTATCAGAAAAAGTCTTCAGTGCTGCTGGTTCAATACTGACCGAAAAAAGGACACTTCTGGCTACCCAGGATGTTGATGATCTAGCCTTCATTAACCCCTTAAGCCCCGAGGGTGGTTTGCACGTTAATGACCGGGCCAATTTTTACAATTCTGACCACTGTCCCTTTATGAGGTTATAACTCTGGAACGCTTCAACGGATCTTGGCGATTCTGACATTGTTTTCTCGAGACATATTGTACTTCATGTTAGTGGTAAAATGTATTTGATATAACTTGCGTTTATTTGTGAAAAAAATGGAAATTTGGCGAAAATTTTGAAAATTTCGCAATTTTCCAAATTTGAATTTTTATACCCTTAAATCAGAGATATGTCATGCAAAATACTTAATAAGTAACATTTCCCACATGTCTACTTTACATCAGCACAATTTTGGAACCAAAATTTTTTTTTGTTAGGGACTTATAAGGGTTAAAAGTTGACCAGCAATTTCTCATTTTTGCAACACCATTTTTTTTTTAGGGACCACATCTCATTTGAAGTCATTTTGAGGGGTCTATATGATAGAAAATACCCAAGTGTGACACCATTCTAAAAACTGCACCCCTCAAGGTGCTCAAAACCACATTCAAGAAGTTTATTAACCCTTCAGGTGTTTTACAGGAATTTTTGGAATGTTTAAATAAAAATGAATATTTAACTTTTTTTCACACAAAATTTATTTCAGCTCCAATTTGTTTTATTTTACCAAGGGTAACAGGAGAAAATGGACCCCGAAAGTTGTTGTACAATTTGTCCTGAGTATGCTGATACCCCATATGTGGGTGTAAACCATTGTTTGGGCGCATGACAGAGCTCGGAAGGGAAGGAGCGCCATTTGACTTTTCAATGCAAAATTGACTGGAATTGAGATGGGACGCCATGTTGTGTTTGGAGAGCCCCTGATGTGCCTAAACATTGAAACCACCCAAAAGTCACACCATTTTGGAAAGTAGACCCCCTAAGGAACTTATCTAGATGTGTTTTGAGAGCTTTGAGCCCCCAAGTGTTTCACTACAGTTTATAACGCAGAGCCGTGAAAATAAAAATTCTTTTTTTTTTTCACAAAAATGATTTTTTAGCCCCCAGTTATGTATTTTCACAAGGGTAACAGGATAAATTGAACCCCAAAAGTTGTTGTACAATTTGTCCTGAGTACGCTGATACCCCATATGTGGGGGGGAAGCACTGTTTGGGCGCATGGCAGAGCTCGGAAGGGGAGGAGCGCCATTTGGAATACAGACTTAGATGGATTGGTCTGCAGGCGTCACGTTGCATTTGCAGAGCCCCTCATGTACCCAAACAGTACAAACCTCCCACAAGTGACCCCATATTGGAAACTAGACCTCCCAAAGAACCTATCTAGATGTGTTGTGAGAACTTTGAACCCCCAAGTGTTTCACTGCAGTTTACAACGCAGAGCCGCGAAAATAAAAAAAATCTTATTTTTCCCACAAAAATGATTTTTAGCCCCCCACGTTTTTATTTTCCCAAGGATAACAAGAGAACTTGGACCCCAAAAGTTGTGGTCCAATTTGTCCTGAGTATGCTGATACCCCATATGTTGGGGTAAACCCCTGTTTGGGCGCACCGGAGAGCTCGGAAGGGAAGGAGCACTGTTTTACTTTTTCAACGCAGAATTGGCTGGAATTGAGATCGGACGCCATGTCGCGTTTGGAGAGCCCCTGATGTGCCTGAACAGTGGAAACTCCCCAATTCTACCTGAAACCCTAACCCTAACACACCCCTAACTCTAATCGAAACGGTAACCCTAACCACACCCCTAACCCTGACACACCCCTAATTCTAATCCCAACCCTAATCCCAACCGTAAATATAATCCAAACCCTAACCCTAACTTTAGACCCCATCCTAACCCTAACTTTAGCCCCAACCCTAACCCTAACTTTAGCCCCAACCCTAACCCTAACTTTAGCTCCAACCCTAACCCAAACCCTAACCCTAGCCCCAACCCTAACCCTAGCTCTAACCCTAGCCCCAACCCTAGCCCCAACCCTAGCCCTAACCCTTTCCCTAACCCTAGCCCTAACCCTAGCCCTAACCCTAGCCCTAACCCTAGCCCCAACCCTAGCCCCAACCCTAGCCCCAACCCTAACCCTAGCCCTGATGGGAAAATGGAAATAAATACATTTTTTTAATTTTATTATTTTTCCCTAACTAAGGAGGTGATGAAGGGGGGTTTGATTTACTTTTATAGCATTTTTTATATCAGATTTTTATGATTGGCAGCCGTCACACACTAAAATACGCTTTTTTTATAGCAAAAAAGTTTTTGCGTCTCCACATTTTGAGACCTATAATTTTTCCATATTTTGGTCCACAGAGTTATGTGAGGTCTTGTTTTCTGCGGGACGAGTTGACGTTTTTATTGGTAACATTTTTGGACACGTAACAGTTTTTGATCACTTTTTATTCCGATTTTTGTGAGGCAGAATGACCAAAAACCAGCTATTCATGAATTTCTTTTGGGGGGATACGTTTATACCGTTCCGCGTTTGGTAAAGTGGATGAAGCAGTTTTATTCATCGGGTCAGTACGATTACAGCGATACCTCATTTATATCATTTTTTTATGTTTTGGCGCTTTTATACGATAAAAGCTATTTTATAGAAAAAATAATTATTTTGGCATTGTTTTATTCTCAGGACTATAACTTTTTTATTTTTTTGCTTATTGTGCTTTTTGGCGGCTCGTTTTTTGCGGGACAAGATGACGTTTTCAGCGGTATCATGGTTATTTATATCTGTCTTTTTGATCGCGTGTTATTCCACTTTTTGTTCGGCGGTATGATAATAAAGCGTTGTTTTTTGGCTCGTTTTTTTTTTTTTTTCTTACGGTGTTCACTGAAGGGGTTAACTAGTGGACAGTTTTATAAGTCGGGTCGTTACGGACGCGGCGATACTAAATATGTGTACTTTTATTGTTTTGTTTTTTTTAGATAAAGAAATGTATTTATGGGAATAATATTTTTTTTATTTATTTAGTAATTTTTTTTTTTATTTTTTTTTACACATGTGGAAATTTTTTTTTTTTACTTTTTTACTTTGTCCCAGGGGGGGACATTACAGATCGCCGATCTTACAGTTTGCACAGCACTCTGTAAGATCGGCGATCTCACTGACATCGCTGCAGGCTTAGCAGCACCTGCAGGCGACCCGGAAGTACTCCCTGCAGGACCCGGATGCAGCCCCGCGGCCATTTTGGATCCGGGGACTGCAGGGAGACGACGCTCGGTACACGGTGAGTACATCACCATGTACCGATCGTCTCAGGGAAGCACGCAGGGAGCCCCCTCCCTGCGTGATGCTTCCCTGTACCGCCGGCACATCGCGATCATGTTTGATCGCGGTGTGCCGGGGGTTAATGTGTCGGGAGCGGTCCGTGACCGCTCCTGGCACATAGTGCCGGATGTCAGCTGCGATAGTCAGCTGACACTCGGCCGCGATCGGCCGCGCTCCCCCCGTGAGCGCGGCCGATCGCATATGACGTACTATCCCGTCACTGGGAATTAAGTCCCAGGTCACCTGGATGGGATAGTACGTCATATGGGATTAAGGGGTTAAAATGAACCAATCATGGATTTCAAATTATTTTGCCCCACCTTCCCCTGCTGACACGTAGCTTGCTGGAAAAATGTCTTGCTTTTGGCCACCTCTACTGAATTCTCCAATTCCTCCATTTGCAGCTGCTGAATGTCCACCATAGGCCATTTTTATACCTCCCTAAATGGGCTGACTCCCCCCACCCCACCCCCACACAGGGCCGTGGTCACCACCTGGCGCAAGCAGCCGTGCGAGTCCCGTTTGCCTGGACAGTTGGGTGTGTCCACTCTTGGGCGACAGCACTGGCACAGGGTCCCTCATAGTGCAATGAAGTGTCTCTGACGGTGGTGGTGCACAACCAACGTCAGACACACCGTCGTAATATGTGGGGCCCTGTTCCAGTACCGCCGCCCACGAGAGTGTTACCCCCCAGCTTGAACAGTGCTCTACCACTTGCAAAACTTACCTCTCCCTGCTCCACCACTGTGTAGTCTGTGCTGTTAAATCCTTCAATGGCACTGCCAATACAAATTTGTTGAAATGATAGATGATAGTTAAAATATACAGGGGCCCTGGTCTCCATTTAGACCAGTTAATACTTTGCGCCTACTAACACTGTCTGCTACTCAGCAGAGGAGCCCACCCCTGTACCTAGCTATGCTGCCCATTTAATCCTGTTACCAATTTTGAACTGCATTTAGCCTACTTTAATATTTGGGCCTACTAACTGTGTCTGCCATTCATTACAGTTGTCCTCCACTGAACAAAGCAATGCCGCCTGTTTAGTCCTGTTACCAATTTTGAACTGCATTTAGCCTACTTTATTATTTGGGCCTATATCTGTGTTTCCTCCTCATCCTGCCCATTGCCCAGCCACTGCTAGATTAGTCTGCTGGTACATTGACCCAGACCACTACATTCCCCTTGCACTCTACACAGCCAGAATCTGACCCTGCTGAAAGTCAGGTTCTCCTTCCCTCATACTATACCACCTTACACGGGGGCAAAGAAGAGGAAGGTGCAGATGAAAGTGCAGGTTCCTTCAACAGGTGGGGGGGGGCATACTCGTTGGCGACGTCACTGGCACAGGGCCCCTCATAGTACGCAAAAGTGTCTCTGCCAGTGGGAGGTGCCACCTGCCATCAAACACACCGCTGTACTATGAGGGGCCCTGTGCCAGTGCCAACGAGTGGGCCCAAGTTCTGCTTGCTCAGGATCACAGCACTTGCAAAGTTGAAATACTTACCTCTCCCTGCTCCACCGCCATGATGTATTCTGTTGTGAATTCTGCTTTTGGGCTCCCTCCAGTGGTTGTAGGTGGTAATGCAGTTGTCCCTGGGCTGCAGTCCTGGACAGGTGTATCTGCTGATTGCAATTCTGACTGGGGTATTTAGGTTTGCAGGATTCATTAGTCCTTGCCAGTTGTCAATGTTTCTTGGGAAGTGTTGGATCTCTGTCTGGCTTCTCCTGCTTAGCTGCCAATTCAGCAAAGATAAGTGTCTGTTTCTTTTTCTATGGCGTGTGCTTGTTTTTTGATTGTATTACTGCTCTGAGTGTAGGAGTCTCTGGAGTTGCAGATATACGTTCCACGTCTTTAGTTAGATGGAGGAATTTTTTGTATAATCTGCTGTGGATATTTTTGGAAGGGTTTTAATACTGACCGCACAGAACTCTGTCCTATCCTTTCCTATTTTAGCTAGAGTGGCCTCTTGTGCTAAACCCTGTTTTCTGACTGTGTTTGTCTTTCCTCTCCTACTCACAGCCAATATTTGTGGGGGGCTGCCTATCATTTGGGGTTCTGCTCTGAGGCAAGGTAGTATTCCTATTTCCATCTATAGGGGTATTTAGTCCTCCGGCTGTGACGAGGTGTCTAGGGTTTGTTAGGTACACCCCACGGCTACTTCTAGTTGCGGTGTTAAGATCAGGATTTGCGGTCAGTATAGTTACCTTACCACCTACTCCAGTGAAAGTTTTCATGCTGCTCCAAGGTCACTGGATCATAACAGTACAACTGGCCTATAATGAGTTAAATGCATCTCAGAAGAAGGGAAGAAAGGTGTTGAGCCATTTTTTTTTCTTCTGTCTGCTTTATCTTCTCTTCCCTCTTTATCTCTGGGTGGCTGAGGAGCCTTGTGCTAGCATGAATGTTCAGGAATTAGCTTCTCGTGTAGACCAGCTTGCTGCTAGGGTACAGGGTATTTCTGATTATATTGTTCAGAATCCTGTTTTAGAACTGAAGATTCCTACTCCTGATTTTTGTTTTTTGGTGATAGGTCCAAATTTTTGAGTTTTAAAAACAACTGTAAACTGTTTTTTGCTTTGAGACCTCGATCCTCTGGTGATTCCATTCAGCAGGTTAAAATCGTCATCTCCCTGCTGCGTGGCGACCCCCAGGATTGGGCGTTTTCCCTGGAATCTGGGAATCCGGCTTTGCTTAATGTAGACTCCTTTTTTCAGGCTTTAGGATTATTATATGATGAACCTAATTCTGTGGATCAAGCTGAGAAGACCTTGTTGGCCCTGTCTCAGGGTCAAGAGGCGGCAGAATTGTATTTTCAGAAATTCAGAAAATGGTCTGTGTTGACTAAATGGAATAATGATGCTTTGGTGGCAATTTTCAGAAAGGGTCTTTCTGAATCCGTTAAAGATGTTATGGTGGGGTTTCCCACGCCTTTCGGTCTGAGTGATTCTATGTCTCTGGCCATTCAGATTGACCGGCGCTTGCGGGAGCGCAGAACTGTGCGTGCTGTGGCGTTGTCCTCAGAGCAGATTCCTGAGCCAATACAGTGTGATAGGATTCTGTCTAGAACAGAACGACAAGGATTCAGACGTCAGAATAGGTTGTGTTATTATTGTGGCGACGCTTCTCATGTCATTTCAGTCTGCCCTAAGCGGACAAAGAGGATCGCTAGTTCATTTACCATCAGTACTGCACAACCTAAATTTCTGTTATGTGTCCTTGATCTGCTCATTGTCATCATTTTCTGTCATGGCGTTTGTGGTTTCAGGCGCCGCCTTGAACTTAATGGACTTTGAGTTTGCCAGGCGTTGTGGTTTTCCCTTGCAGCCTTTGCAGAACCCCATTCCTTTAAGGGGCATTGATGCTACACCCTTGGCTAAAAATAAGCCCCAGTTTTGGACACAGGTGACCATGCGCATGGCGCCAGCCCATCAGGAAGATTGTCGATTTCTGGTGTTGCATAATTTGCATGATGCTATCGTGCTGGGTTTTCCGTGGTTGCAGGTACATAATCCTGTGTTGGATTGGAAGTCCATGTCTGTGACTAGTTGGGGTTGTCAGGGGGTTCATAATGATGTTCCTTTGATGTCAATCTCCTCTTCTTCCTCTTCTGAAATTCCAGAGTTTTTGTCTGATTTTCAGGATGTATTCGATGAGCCCAAGTCCAGTTTCCTTCCACCGCACAGGGACTGCGATTGAGCTATTGACTTGATTCCAGGCTGTAAGTTTCCTAAGGGCCGACTTTTCAACCTGTCTGTGCCTGAACATACCGCCATGCGGAGCTATATTAAGGAGTCTTTGGAGAAGGGGCATATTCGGCCATCTTCACCGCTGGGAGCGGGGTTCTTTTTTGTTGCTAAAAAAGATGGTTCCTTGAGACCCTGTATTGATTATCGCCTCTTGAATAAAATCACGGTCAAGTTTCAATACCCTTTACCTTTGCTTACCGATTTGTTTGCTAGGATTAAGGGAGCTAGTTGGTTTACGAAGATTGACCTTCGGGGGGCATATAATCTTGTTCATATTAAGCAGGGTGATGAATGGAAAACTGCGTTTAACATGCCCGAAGGCCATTTTGAATACCTTGTGATGCCATTCGGGCTCACTAATGCTCCATCTGTTTTTCAGTCCTTCATGCATGATATTTTCCGGACTTATATTGATAAGTTCTTGATTGTATATTGGAAGATATTTTGATTTTTTTCCGATGATTGGGAGTCTCATGTGGAACAGGTCAGGATGGTATTTCAGATCCTTCATGACAATGCCTTGTTTGTGAAAGGGTCTAAGTGTCTCTTTGGGGTGCAGAAGGTTTCTTTTTTGGGCTTTATTTTTTCTCCCTCGTCTATAGAGATGGATCCGGTTAAGGTTCATGCCATTCTTGATTGGATTCAGCCCACATCCGTGAAGAGCCTTCAGAAATTTTTGGGTTTTCCAAATTTTTATCGCCGTTTCATTGCTAATTTTTCCAGCGTGGTTAAACCCTTGACCGATTTGACAAGGAAAGGCGCTGATGTGGCGAATTGCTCCTCTGCGGCTGTCTCTGCCTTTCAGGAGCTTAAACGCCGATTTACTTCTGCTCCTATGTTGCGTCAACCGGATGTTTCTCTTCAGTTTCAGGTTGAGGTTGACGCTTCTGAGATTGGGGCAGGGGCCGTTTTGTCTCAGAGGGATCCTGTTGGTTCCTTAATGAAACCGTGTGCCTTCTTTTCCCGTAAGTTTTCGCCTGCTGAACGCAATTATGATGTCGGCAATCGGGAGTTGTTGGCTATGAAGTGGGCGTTTGAGGAGTGGCGACATTGGCTTGAGGGAGCTAAGCACCGTATTGTGGTCTTGACCGATCATAAGAATCTGATTTACCTCGAGTCTGCCAAACGGCTGAATCCTAGACAGGCTCGATGGTCCCTGTTTTTTTCCCGTTTTGATTTTGTGGTCTCGTACCTTCCGGGTTCTAAGAACATTAAGGCTGATGCCCTCTCTAGGCGTTTTTTGCCTGGTTCTCCTGAGGTCTTCGAACCGGTCGGTATTCTGAAAGAAGGGGTGGTCCTTTCTGCCATTTCCCTTGATTTACGACGGGTTCTTCAGGAATTTCAGGCTGACAAACCTGACCGCTGTCCTGTGGGGAAACTGTTTGTTCCTGACAGATGGACTAGTAGAGTGATTTCTGAGGTTCACTGTTCCGTGTTGGCTGGTCATCCTGGCATTTTTGGTACCAGAGACTTAGTTGGTAGGTCCCTTTGGTGGCCTTCTTTGTAGCGTGATGTGCGTTCTTTTGTGCAGTCCTGTGGGACTTGTGCGCGGGCCAAGCCTTGTTGTTCCCGTGCTAGTGGGTTGCTTTTGCCATTGCCGGTCCCTGAGAGGCCCTGGACGCATATTTCTATGGAATTTATTTCCGATCTTCCGGTTTCCCAGAGGATGTCAGTTATCTGGGTTGTTTGTGACCGGTTCTCTAAGATGGTTCATTTGGTGCCTTTGCCTAAATTGCCTTCCTCTTCGGATTTGGTTCCGTTGTTTTTTCAGCATGTGGTCCGTTTGCATGGTATTCCGGAGAATATTGTGTCTGACAGAGGTTCCCAGTTTGTTTCTAGGTTTTGGCGGGCCTTTTGTGCTAGGCTGGGCATTGATTTGTCTTTTTCTTCTGCATTTCATCCTCAGACAAATGGTCAGACCGAGCGAACTAATCAGACTTTGGAGACTTATTTGAGATGCTTTGTGTCTGCTGATCAGGATGATTGGGTGGCTTTCTTGCCATTGGCCGAGTTTGCCCTTCATAATCGGGCTAGTTCGGCTACTTTGGTTTCACCTTTCTTTTGTTATTTTGGTTTTCATCCTCGTTTTTCTTCTGGGCAGGTTGAACCTTCTGACTGTCCTTGTGTGGATTCTGTGGTTGACAGGTTGCAGCAGATTTGGGCTCATGTGGTGGACAATTTGGTGTTGTCTCAGGAGGAGGCTCAACGTTTTGCTAACCGTCGTTGGTGTGTTGGTTCCCGGCTTCGGGTTGGGGATCTGGTCTGGTTGTCTTCCCATCATGTTCCTATGAAGGTTTCTTCTCCTAAGTTTAAGCCTCGGTTTATTGGTCCTTATAGGATTTCTGAGATTATTAATCTGGTGTCTTTTCGACTGGCGCTTCCGGCCTCTTTTGCGATCCATAATGTCTTCCATAGATCTTTATTGCGGAAATATGTGGAGCCCGTTGTTCCCTCTGTTGATCCTCCGGCCCCTGTGTTGGTTGATGGGGAGTTGGAATATGTTGTTGAGAAGATTTTGGATTCCCGTTTTTCGAGGCAGAAGCTTCAGTACCTTGTCAAATGGAGGGGTTATGGCCAGGAGGATAATTCTTGGGTTTTTGCCTCTGATGTCCATGCCGCTGATTTGGTTCGTGCCTTTCATCTGGCTCATCCTGATCGGCCTGGGGGCTCTGGTGAGGGTTCGGTGACCCCTCCTCAAGGGGGGGGGGTACTGTTGTGAATTCTGCTTTTGGGCTCCCTCCGGTGGTTGTAGGTGGTAATGCAGTTGTCCCTGGGCTGCAGTCCTGGACAGGTGTTTCTGCTGATTGCAATTCTGACTGGGGTATTTAGGTTTGCAGGATTCATTAGTCCTTGCCAGTTGTCAATGTTTCTTGGGAAGTGTTGGATCTCTGTCTGGCTTCTCCTGCTTAGCTGCCAATTCAGCAAAGATAAGTGTCTGTTTCTTTTTCTATGGCGTGTGCTTGTTTTTTGATTGTATTCCTGCTCTGAGTGTAGGAGTCTCTGGAGTTGCAGATATACGTTCCACGTCTTTAGTTAGATGGAGGAATTTTTTGTATAATCTGCTGTGGATATTTTTGGAAGGGTTTTAATACTGACCGCACAGAACTCTGTCCTATCCTTTCCTATTTTAGCTAGAGTGGCCTCTTGTGCTAAACCCTGTTTTCTGACTGTGTTTGTCTTTCCTCTCCTACTCACAGCCAATATTTGTGGGGGGCTGCCTATCCTTTGGGGTTCTGCTCTGAGGCAAGGTAGTATTCCTATTTATTCGGACTCCCATGACAGCACTACGAGAGAGGGGATCCGCCCTTCAGGAACAGGAAACCTACAGATACAAAAGGGCGGTACCTCTCCCCATGCATCAGTTGGTTTCCTGTTCCTGGAGGGGCAGGATCCTACAGATGAATCTCGTAGAATGGATCCCAGGCCGGCCGGTCGAATCAGGTAGCGGGGGGGTCTCCTACCTCGACCGGTGCGGAAGCTCCTGGAAGACATCACGGTGGTCCTGGCTGGACTGCACGTCAGTGATGTAGACAGCAGGGAGCAGAGTCCAGAGGATTCCTGATCTCCGTTAGCGCCGGCGCCGGTATGTATATCGCTCCTTCGGTCCATGTGGTGGTGCAGCACGGTGGTGATGTAGCGGTGCCAGGAGGGGAACGCTATCCGGAACGCTGCTGCGTGCTCTTCGGCGTCCTGCATCGCTCTCAGCGTTAGCTGGAGCGTTTCCGGTGCAGTGACGTCGAGGGGGCGGAGTCAGCAGGCGTTTCCGGTCTCTGGGTGACTGCGCATGCGCAGTTCATCCAAGATGGCGGCGCCCATCGATCCTGAACGCCGGTCTCCTCACACACTGCGCTGACCCCCCCAGATGTAGTCTCATCAGCCGGAACCAATAGGAGTGGCGCCAGGCAGCCTGCTGACCGGATCTGAGGGGGATTTAAGCAGGAGCTGGGAATAGAGCTCTGCCTTTGGTCACATCCACATCATGGAGAGTGATGGTGAGCGGCAGCTTCAGTTGCCGGAGGACGTGCGACAAAAGCCCACGGAGAAGGAGCATGCCAGAAGTGACCAGTCCAGCCGTAAAAGCTCGTCCAAGCAGGGATCCAGAGCATCGACTGGCAAAGAACCCCCTCGTGTTCCGGTACCTTTTTTGGCGTACACTGGTAAGAGATCTACGTGAATGCTCACTCAGTGACGCGGGCCCCTTATACTTTGTCATTTTAGGGAAAGAAAAGTGCAAAGTCGAAACATAAGGAGTGTGCCCTGTGTGAAGTCCCGTTACCAGATTCTTATATTAAAAAATTATGCGCCTCCTGTATACAACAGACGGTGAGGTCTACAGGAGTGGAGGGGTTGAGTGACATCAGGCTAGATAGATGGTATCACCCTTATTGTCCTCCCCTAGGTAGCGGAAGAATCTGCTTCTACGGCTAATCTGCGTGAGATGATCCGTACAGAAGTAAAGGAATCCCTGCGGTCTATGTCCCAGGCGGGGAGTTCAAAACAGAGAACCTCGGTGATCTCTGATTCATCAGAGGAAGATAAGGATGAAGGTTCCTATGGCTCAAATCTCTCTTCCTCGTCATCAGAAGAGGAATCTGGCCGATTCTGTCTGCCTCTGGACCGGGTAGATAAATTAGTTAAGTCGGTCAGAGGTACGATGGGCCTAGAAGAACCTAAGACTCCGCTTTCCCGTCAGCAACTAATGTTCAGTGGTTTGGAACACAAGAAGCGTCGGTCCTTCCCGGTGAATGATAAAATTCAAGACCTGATTCTCCGGGAATGGAAGAAACCGGAGAAGAAAGGCTCATTACCACCAGCCTTAAAACGCAGATATCCCTTTGAGGATACGACTGTGGATACCTGGGACAAGGCCCCTAAATTAGATGCTGCGGTAGCAAAGGCATCAAAAAAGGCCGCATTACCTTTCGAAGATATGGGATCCCTTAAAGACCCCCTTGACAGGAAGGCGGATACCTTCCTTAAAGGTACCTGGGAGATGGCAGCCGGATCGTTGAGGCCAGCGGTGGCTGCGACTTGTACAGCCAGATCCCTAATGGTCTGGCTGGAACAGTTGGAATCCCAGCTTAAGGAAGGTGCTTCCAGAAGTTCCATTCTAAGTGCGCTTCCGGTGATTCAAGATGCTGCGGCTTTCCTGTCGGACGCGTCGGTCGATTCGGTCAGGATGGCGGCCAGAGCAGCAGGACTCTCCAACGCGGCTCGTAGAGCCCTGTGGTTGAAATGTTGGTCGGGTGACATTCAATCAAGGTCCAAATTATGCGCTATCCCATGCAAAGGGGAATACCTCTTCGGACCAACCTTGGATGACCTGCTTGAAAAGGCTGGAGATGACAAGAAAAAATTCCCGAGTTTGTCATCATCTTCTTATCGGCGTCCATTCAACAGGAGGAGATTTGGTCGCGGAAGGAAGCGCGCATCCTCACCCGCTAGAGAGAATTTTAGATGGGAGGATAGACGCAGGAGAGGTACGGGTTACATGTTCCGCCGTTCCTCAAAAGAACGTAAGAAACCGGACCAATGACTAGCGATCCCTGTGGGAGGGAGATTGTCAGCCTTCTCTTCCGCATGGTCTAACATCTCAAATAGTGACTGGGTCCGAGGTATTATTTCAGAAGGTCTGAAATTAGAATTTATTCACTGGCCTCGGGATAAATTTATGTTAACCCCCTTACGTTCCTCCACTATTGAACAGACGGCTTTGGAGGCAGAAGTTGTGAGTTTATGCCTCAAAAACGTGCTGATTGAAGTTCCAGAGTCAGAAAGAGGGAGTGGATTCTACTCTCCCCTTTTTCTGATCCAGAAACCAGACAGATCATTTAGGACTATTATTAACCTTAAATCCCTGAATGAATACCTGGTTAAAGCCACATTTAAAATGGAGTCAATCAGCTCTGCAATTAAAATGTTGTTCAAACACTGCTTCATGGTAGTTGTGGACTTAAAAGATGCGTATTATCATGTTCCTATCCATGAAAACTTTCAGAGGTTTCTACGTGTGGCGGTGTCTATGGGGGGTATTGTTCGACATTTTCAATTTAGAGCCCTTCCCTTCGGCCTCTCAACGTCTCCCCGAGTATTCACTAAAGTAGTTGCGGAGGTCATGGCGCATTTACGTGAATCTGATATCCTCATAATCCCTTATCTGGATGATTTCCTGATAGTTGGGAACTCAGCAGACCATTGCCTTGCTCAGGTAAAAACAGCTATATCTAAGCTAGAGAATCTGGGCTGGATCGTGAATTATGAAAAATCCCGATTACAACCCCTAAAAAACCAGAGATTCCTAGGTCTGCTGTTAGATTCCGAGTCCCAACAATGCTGTCTTCCAACTGATAAACTGCGCCATATCCAACAACAGGTATTAAAAGCAATTAAAGAACCAACCATGACTCTTAGACAGGCTATGTCCTTGTTAGGTTCCCTAACTTCCTGTATTCCCGCCGTCCGTTGGGCCCAGTTCCACTCCAGACCTTTACAGTTTGACGTACTGAATTATGACAGAGTCTTACAGGGTTCCTTGCAGGGTCAGATGACATTGAGTCCAGAGGTTCTGACATCTCTTAGATGGTGGCTAAGGGAAGACAATCTGTCAGCAGGAGTTCCCTGGGTGACTCAAGTGACTCGGGTAGTTACGACGGACGCCAGCCCCACAGGGTGGGGGGCACACATGGGTGACGTGGTAGTCCAGGGTCTATGGGACCCCCAAACATCAGCCTCTTCTAATCAAAAGGAGTTGTTGGCGATTGAATTATCAATTAAGGAACTCCTCGTGTATCTACAGGGTCACCATGTCAAAATCCTCTCCGACAATCAGGTGGCAGTGGCCTACGTGAATCACCAAGGTGGAACACGCTCCGAGTCCCTGATGGAAATAGCGGACCGCCTGCTCCAGATAGCGGAAAACCATTTTCTATCTTTATCCGCAGTACATATAAAAGGGAAGGAAAATATAAAGGAGGACTTTCTAAGTCGAAACACCTTAAGACAAGGAGAGTGGTCTCTGAACACAAAAATCTTCAACCAGATTGTCCGCAGGTGGGGTCATCCAGAGGTGGACCTATTTGCCAACAAGGACAACAGAAAAACGAAAAAATTCTGTTCCTTGAATCCCAGGGAATATCCGCTGGTAGTGGATGCCTTCCTGATCAGATGGGATTTCCGGTTGGCTTATGCGTTTCCCCCGCTAAACCTGTTGCCTCTGGTGGTCAGAAAGATAAGGGAGGATCAAGCGAGAATCATACTGATCGCTCCGTTCTGGCCCCGAAGGGCTTGGTTCTCCTGGCTCAGGACCATGTCGGTGGAAGACCCCTGGGTACTGCCAGACATCCCGGACCTACTTCATCAAGGTCCGATCAACCATCCACAAGTGAAGGGTCTACATTTGACGGCTTGGTCTTTGAAAGGTCACTGTTAAAAAACAGAGGATTTTCTCCAAATCTCATTGATACCCTTATGAAGAGTAGAAAACTCATAACAACTAAGATCTACTCTAGAACTTGGAGGAAGTTTCTGGCCTCTTCAAATTTTAATATCGAAGAGGGTTTACCAATTAACCAGATTCTAGAATTCCTGCAGAGAGGGCTAGAGCTAAATCTATCCACGAGTACGCTAAAAGTACAAGTCTCAGCCCTAGGGGCCTTATTTTCTTGCAACATTGCTGGTAATTATTGGGTATCAAGGTTCATCAAAGCAGCTAGTAGATCCAGACCTATACACAGGAATAGGTCAAGGCCTTGGGATCTTAACCTAGTCCTCTCAGCCTTGACTAAAGAACCGTTTGAGCCTTTACATTCAGCCTCACTTAAATTACTATCCCTCAAAACAGCATTTTTGGTGGCAATTACATCTGCTCGTAGGGTAGGAGACATACAGGCTCTTTCTAGGCTGTCCCCCTATACAGAGTTTCTACAGGACAGAGTAGTCCTCAGACCAGATCCAGCTTACTTACCAAAAGTGGCCTCAGAATTTCATAGATCTCAGGAGATAGTTCTACCATCATTTCTCCCTAATCCTTCTAATTCCAAAGAGGAGTTACTCCATACGTTAGATGTTAGGAGATGTCTCTTAGAATATATATCAGTCACTGATGCTTGGAAGAGAGAGGAGGCGTTGTTTCTATCTTTCCAAGGTCCCAGGAAAGGTCTTAGAGTGTCGAAGTACACGCTAGCGAAGTGGATTAGGGAGGCTATCTCTCTGGCTTATACTGCAGGTGGAGGTCCAGCTCCGCAGAATCTGAGGGCACATTCCACTCGGGCCATGGCTGCATCCTGGGCTGAGAGATCTGGAGTTTCCATCGACCAGATATGTAAGGCAGCTACGTGGTCATCCCCTTCCACCTTTTTCAAGCACTATAGGTTGGACTTGGGGTTCTCTTCTGATCTCACCTTCGGGTTAAGGGTGCTACAGGCTATAGTCCCTCCCTAAGGTAGTTTACATCTCTGTAATTCTCTCGTAGTGCTGTCATGGGAGTCCGAATAAAGCATTAAGCTACTTACTGGTAGCGGCATTTTTCGGAGGCCCATGACAGCACCCTTAGTTCCCTCCCTATTCACGTGGGGGTTGCACTTCCCATAATGTATATAATGAGATAGATAGATCTCACGTGTGGTATATAGTTCATTATGATTGATTATTTTTGGACATAAACTGTATATAATGTATGTTTGTGTGCTACTAACCGCGGTAGTCCTCTCAGGCTCTAATATACAACTGATGCATGGGGAGAGGTACCGCCCTTTTGTATCTGTAGGTTTCCTGTTCCTGAAGGGCGGATCCCCTCTCTCGTAGTGCTGTCATGGGCCTCCGAAAAATGCCGCTACCAGTAAGTAGCTTAATGCTTTCCATCTATAGGGGTATTTAGTCCTCCGGCTGTGACGAGGTGTCTAGGGTTTGTTAGGTACACCCCACGGCTACTTCTAGTTGCGGTGTTAAGATCAGGATTTGCGGTCAGTGTAGTTACCACTTACTCCAGTGAAAGTTTTCATGCTGCTCCAAGGTCACCGGATCAGTATTCCGCATTTCCTGGGCCCACGAAAATCTTGAGCCAGCCCTACCCCACACAACTTTAGCCAAATGACCCCCAGTTTTCAATGCCTAACTATTATTATAAAGTAAATTAAGATTGACAAGCTTTAGTAATAAGAATTGATGTTTTTGGCATTAAAATGGGCACTGTAGGTGTTTTCCTGGCCTCCACTCACTGCCGACTTTGATTCCCCATTGACTTGGATTGGGTTTCGTGTATGTCGGCCCCCGACTTTTCGCAATAATCAGCCGATTTCACCCGAACCGACTTTTGACAAAGTCGGGTTTTGCGAAACCCGACTCGATCCAAAAGAAGTAAGAGTCGCTCAACTCTATACAGGGGATTTATTGCGCAGGGTTGATGGGTTGTGTTTGGAGAGTGATACACTATTAGCTTCAGTTGATGTGGAGTCCCTATATACCAATATCAGACATCATGTCGGAGTTAGAGCCGTTCAGTATTTCTTAGGCACTTTCACACTTTCTGAGTGGTTGAAGGACGACATCCTGAAGCCTCTAGAGTTCACTCTCCCTCATAACGTATTTGTTTTTAAAGGGTCCTTCTACCTACAGCTCCAGGGGAAGGCCATGGGTGCTGCCTTTGCGCCGTCCTATGCCTTTCTTTTCCTGGGGCTGTAGGAGAGGGACCTTTTCCTGTCTGACAAATGGGTCGATTGATCGTGTCCTTTTTTGGGCTCGTTACATTGACGATATCTTCTTTGTCTGGCAGGGCACTTCCACTGACCTTACGCAATTCGTATCAGTCCTGGACAACAATGATCTGAATATGTCTTTCGCCCGTGTGGGATTCCGAAAAAATTGATTTTTTTGGATATTACTATCTGTACGGACTGACGTGGTGTTATCCAAACGGATATTTTCCGCAAGAAAACAGCCACTAATACTTTGCTCCACGCGTCTTCCTGCCATCCGCGCCATATGGTTAATTTCATTCCTGTGGGGAAATTCCTCCGCCTGCGTCGTATCTGTTCAATGGACAGTGATTTCGAAATTTGGGCGGAGGCATTAAAACGTTTTTGGCACGTGGATATAGTAGGCGGACAACTAAAAAAGCGTATCATCGTGCAAAACATTCAGCCCGCAATGATTTACTGTATAAAAAAAGTACATCCCACAGGCCTAAAATAAATGTGTCAAGATTCATTACATCCTATCATCCCCAACATCATAAAATGCGATTAGCTATCAGGAAGGCTTGGCCCATCTTCAAGGTTGATCCAATCATTAAGAAATTTCTCCCTTATAAACCATCCATCACATTCCGACAGGCCAGGAATTTACGTGATCAACTCACTCTCAGTCACTATGTTGGCCAAAGTGTGCCAACATTCCTTGATAGTGTTCCACTTAGGGGTGGGTGTGCGCCGTGTGGCAGGTGCGTCGCCTGCACCAACATTGAACGATGTACCTCATTTACGAACTCTGGTGGTACTAAATCCTACAATATTGAACAACATATCACCTGTATTACCAGGTAGGTTGTATATTATGCCACATGTACATGTGGACTAATATATGTAGAATTGACCACAAGACAACTTAAGGTTCGAATTAGGGAACATGTGTTGGGGATACAGGCGGCAGCTGCCTGCACGGACGTTTCTACCATGAAGACCTTTCCATGACACTTCAAGGAATTTCATCAATGTAATAGTGCCCTGTTGAGGGTACGCGGGATTGACTCCCTCAATATTAACATCAGGGGAGGGAGTTTGTCTAAACGCCTGGCCCAATTAGAAACAAGGTGGATTTGGGTATTACAAACCATCCACCCATATGGACTTGATGAAAACATATAATTTGTTCCCTACTTGTGATCGCGTCCTGCTCTGTACCGAAGTGCGGCTTGGTGTATGCACATATGTTTTTATATGTTTTTATATATTCATGCTTATATTGTTTGTTTTCATTTGTATTTAGTTGTTATGATTATGAACATTGGCATGAGGTTTTGGATACTGCTGTATTATCTGGAATCCTTGAAGTTTCGTGTGGAGAGAGGCCTCTTCTGTCAACTTTGGTGCCTATCTTCTGATCTGTTATATGTGGAACCAGTTCTGAAGCTCAGTACGGATCCTGTATATAATCCAAGGACATTATTAGTTATGTTATGTTTTTGTGAAAAAAAAAATATATATATATACATACATACATACATACATACATACATACATACATACATACATACATACATACATACAGTACAGACCAAAAGTTTGGACACACCTCATTTAAAGATTTTTTCTGTATTTTCATGACTATGAAAATTGTACATTCACACTGAAGGCATCAAAACTATGAATTAACACATGTGGAATTATATACTTAATTTCAGTTGTTTCACACTTTTTTGTTATGTCTTATATTCTAGGTTCTTCAAAGTAGCCATCTTTTTGCTTTTATGACTGCTTTGCACACTCTTGGCATTCTCTTGATGAGCTTCAAGAGGTAGTCACCGGGAATGGTTTTCAAATTTCAATTCACAGGTGTGCCCTGTCAGGTTTAATAAGTGGAATTTCTTGCCTTATAAATGGGGTTGGGACCATCAGTTGTGTTGTGCAGAAGTCTGGTGCATACACAGCTGATAGTCCTACTGAATAGACTGTTAGAATTTGTATTATGGCAAGGAAAAAGCAGTTAAGTAAAGAAAAACCGAGTGGCCATCATTACTTTAAGAAATGAAGGTCAGTCAGTCCGAAAAATTGGGAATACTTTGAAAGTGTCCTCAAGTGCAGTGGCAAAAATCATCAAGCGCTACAAAGAAACTGGCTCACATGAGGAACGTCCCAGGAAAGGAAGACAAAGAGTCACCTCTGCTTCTGAGGATAAGTTTATCCAAGTCATCAGCCTCAAATCGCAGGTTAATGGCAGCTTAGATTAGAGACCAGGTCAATGCCACACAGAGTTCTAGCAGCAGACACATCTCTACAACAACTGTTAAGAGGAGACTTTGTGCAGCAGGCCTTCATGGTAAAATAGCTGCTAGGAAACCACTGCTAAGGACAGCCAACAAGCAGAAGAGACTTGTTTGGGCTAAAGAACACAAGGAATGGACATTAGACCAGTGGAAATCTGTGCTTTGGTCTGATGAGTCCAAATTTGAGATCTTTGGTTCCAACCACCGTGTTTTTGTGCGACGCAGAAAAGGTGAACGGATGGACTCTACATGCCTGGTTCCTACCGTGAAGCATGGAGGAGGAGGTGTGATGGTGTGGGGGTGCTTTGCTGGTGACACTGTTGGGGATTTATTCAAAATTGAAGGCATACTGGACCAGCATGGCTACCACAGCATCTTGCAGCGGCATGCTATTCCATCTGGTTTGCGTTTAGTTGGACCATCATTTATTTTTCAACAGGACAATGACCCGAAACACACCTCCAGGCTGTGTAAGGGCTATTTGACCAAGAAGGAGAGTGATGGGGTGCTACGCCAGATGACCTGGCCTCCACAGTCACCAGACCTGAACCTAATCGAGATGGTTTGGGGTGAGCTGGACCGCAGAGTGAAGGCAAAAGGGCCAACAAGTGCTAAACATCTCTTGGAACTCCTTCAAGATTGTTGGAAGACCATTCCCGGTGACTACCTCTTGAAGCTCATCAAGAGAATGCCAAGAGTGTGCAAAGCAGTCATCAAAGCAAAAGGTGGCTACTTTGAGGAACCTAGAATATAAGACATAATTTCAGTTGTTTCACACTTGTTTGTTAAGCATATAATTCCACATGTGTTAATTCATAGTTTTGATGCCTTCAGTGTGAATGTACATCTTTCATAGTCATGAAAATACAGAAAAATCTTTAAATTAGACGGTTGTGTCCAAACGTTTGGTCTGTACTGTGTGTGTGTGTGTATATGTATATATATATATATATATATATATATGTTTATATATATATATATATATATATATATATATATATATATGCATATATATTGTAGCATAGTGACTGGTCATGTGAATGATGGATGGTACTGTATGTATCGCAGAGGAGGATGGCCCTGTGATGGAAGCCTGGGTATGTTTTGCTCAAGCAGATCTACTGCTTAGGGGTTTGTTTACATTGGGAAGGCTTCCAGGTGATTGGAGAGATGGGTGGGTTCAGTCACCTACAAACCCAGCCAAAGAGGCGTGTCTGAACACGTAAGATGGTTTTGTGTGTAAGGACCTGTGGTGATGTCACGCTCACCTGACTAGCCATGTGACAGGTACTTGTTTGTGGTTACACCTATGTAAAGGAGGTGTGTGTAGCACATGGTAAGAGAGAGATTGAATGAGTGTCTGTCAGGGTGGACACACTTCCGTGTGTCCTGGCAGGACACTGCAGAATGGCCTGTGTGTTGGACGGTTCCAAGTGGGGACGTCCTGGAAGCACACAGAGACCATTCCAGGCTGGAGAGCCTGCGTGCTGGACATAGCACGGACGGTCGGTGTTGGAGGCTCCTGGGAGTGGAGTTGTCCTGGAAGCACCTGGAGACCGTAGACCTGGACGGTCGGTGTTGGAGGCTCCTGTGAGTGGAGTTGTCCTGGAAGCACCTGGAGACCGTAGACCTGGACGGTCTGTGTTGAGGACCTGGGACTGACCTGAAGTCAGTGTACGGAGTGGAACTTCCGAGAGGTAACCCTGGACAACGGGATTATAATATACAGCAGAGAAGCCTATATGCTACGTGAACTGTCTAATGTTTCATGGCTGTAATGAAATGGACTGTACCCTGTCTGGTTTATGCGGAGTTTAAATAAACCATATGGACTGATATGTGTGAGATATCATGCCTGAAGTGTTTATCCTGCTGCCAAGCGAGTATCCCCAAGACCCGTAGCGGGTGAAACGCTACAATTGGTGTTTCGAATGCGGGTAGCGATCCAAGGAGCACATGTTGCAGCGGTGGCTGGTCTGAGCCAGAAGAGTGGACGGTCTTGAAAACCGTGAGTAAATACTGACCGGGGTCAGTGAGAATTGTTATTGGTGGAATACCTTCGAGGAGAAGAGGGTCCCAGGAACCTGTGCTGCAATGGCAGGTGACGAATGGAGATTTGTGTTATACTGACCGGGGTCAGAGAAAAGGAAAGACTGAGTGAGAAACTATATTTGGGCTGTGTTAAAGCCGGGTGTGAAACAGACCAGTGTCTGTGTTGTTCTGACCGGGCTCAGTGAAAGACTGTGTTTTTTTTTTTCTGTGAAGCACGTGTGCAGGTGCTTGCTGTGGACCGGCGAGTCCATGTATTTCTTTTTCCTTCTGTGATCAACTTGCTGTGGCTCAGTGGGGCCTTGAAGACTGAAGGCATTGCTGGTTGGGATCAGTGAGAAAATGTGTTTGGGCTGTAAAGCTGAGAACGGATGGAGATCCGTGTTGTGCTGACCGGGGTCAGTGTGAAACAAAGAAAGAGACATTGTGCCTGGGGCACCTATGAGGCCAAGAGGTGTCCAGGAACCCATGCAGGTTGCCAGTCTGAAAACAGTCTGAAAACCGTGTATTGTGCTGATCGGGATCAGTGATTATTTTTTGTAACAGACAGGAGTCTGTGCTATGCTGACCAGAGGTCAGTGAGAGACTGAGTTTTTTTTTCCCTGAGAGTCAGCTTGCTGTGGCTCAGTGAGGTCACGAAGCTTGCTGTGGCTCGGTGGGGTCACGAAGATGACAAGCGGCTTGCTGTGGATCGGCGGCTCCACGAAGGTGACAAGCAGCTTGCTGTGGATCGGCGGGTCCACGAAGGTGACAAGCGGCTTGCTGTGGATCGGCGGGTCCACAAAATCTGCGGTGCAGAGCCTTGTGAAGTGTAGCTGCAGTTGCAGCAAAGAGAAAAAAGAGAAAGGAAAAAAAAAAGAAAAGACATTGCTGGTTTAGAGTGTGCAGACTCTTAAAGGGCCAGAGTCACATTGGTGTGCTGTGCGAACTGGGGCCTGAGAGTACGGTGGGAAGTCCATGGGGTGTACCCCAGAGTGGGGTGGTGTCCCTAAAGGGGTGGAGTCCCAAAACGGAGTGGTGACCCCAATTAATTGTTTGGCCAAAAAGGGCTGCGTCTCAAAAGGGGGTAGTTGCCCAAAAGGGGGTTGAGTCCCTAAAAGGGGTGGTGGCCCTAAAGGAGAAAATGGTCCACAGGGGGCGGTTACCCAAAAGGGGGTGGAGTCCAAAAAAGGGGCGGTAACCCGAATAGGGATGGCAAAAAAAAAGAGAGGCAGTGGTGAATGCATCATTGGATAGTAGGCTGGACTGTAAGTTATCCTCAGACTTGTGGGAGGAGGGTGGAAGTCTCATTACTGTTGCAGGGGCGTACGTTAAGTCAGTAATGGGTCCCAAAATTGATGGGTCAGACATCGGGGTGACCAGTGTGGAGGGTTCGTCTGCCCAACTTACCAACATGATGTCACCAAATGTGTACACCGAAATGACTGTTTGTGGTGTGGTAAACCATGTGGAGCTGACGCCCAGAGAGAGTGTGACTTGGGGGTTCACCATACTGTGGGGTATGACACAGACTATGCGGGTGACTGTGACTCTGAGGAAGTTAGGGAGTACAGTGAAGAGCCCCACCAAAAGAAAAAGTCTTCCCGTCGCTGGAGACGTAAAGGGTGCAAAGAAATGGTACCAGTTGCACTTTGTGAAGAAGTGGAGGAGGCCACCAATGGAGTGGGGCCTGAAGTTGACTCAGGGATGAGTGACATAGGTGGAAGACCTTGTAGCAAAAGTGTAGTGACTAAAGGTTTGGTGACACAGACACACTGTGACGTAAGGGCCAAAGCTCAAGGCCTACGTGGTGACCGCTGGGGGCGGGGCAAACCAAACAAGGAGATGTTGATGTGTGATGCTCAAAACCGACTGAGACGGTTCTCTCGACTGGTAGGGCAAGGTGACTGTGACGTGTCATTACCAGTAGCAACCACTAGAGCTGAGTACGAGGTTGTGCGGACGGAGGCACTGACACAAGGGAAGGATAGTGCTCCCCAAGGTAAAGTCAGGATGGCAGGGGTAGCCATAATAGAAATTGTGACCTGTGTGAGGGGCGATTGCAGGTTACAGGATGACTGATTGGGTGGTGGTGACTCCCATTCAGATGTTGACGCCAGATGGAAGAGTTAGAGGCAGTGACTCCTCCCTTGGCTCTTGGCTTAGTGACCTAAGCGGGAGATCCTGTAGCAGAAGAAATGACAAGGGGTCATCCTTATCAAAGCGTGTGACGAAAATGGTTGACAGACGGTTTGATTGTCAGGGACGACAGAGAAGGGTCTCTGGTCGGGTAAAAGAAAGTGCCAAAGCCCTACGGCTTTAGGCAGAGGGGGGGAATATGTAGCATAGCGACTGGTCATGTGAATGATGGATGGTATGTATCGCAGAGGAGGATGGCCCTGTGATGGAAGCCTGGGTATGTTTTGCTCAAGCAGATCTACTGCTTAGGGGTTTGTTTACATTGGGAAGGCTTCCAGGTGATTGGGGAGATGGGTGGGTTCAGTCACCTACAAACCCAGCCAAAGAGGCGTGTCTGAACACGTAAGATGGTTTTGTGTGTAAGGACCTGTGGTGATGTCACGCTCACCTGACTAGCCATGTGACAGGTACTTGAGGACACTGCAGAATGGTCTGTGTGTTGGACGGTTCCAAGTGGGGGACGTCCTGGAAGCACACAGAAACCATTCCAGGCTGGAGAGCCTGCGTGCTGGACATAGCACGGACGGTCGGTGGTGGAGGCTCCTGGGAGTGGAGTTGTCCTGGAAGCACCTGGAGACTGTAGACCTGGACGGTCTGTGTTGAGGACCTGGGACTGACCTGAAGTCAGTGTACGGAGTGGAACTTCCGAGAGGTAACCCTGGACAACGGGATTATAATATACAGCAGAGAAGCCTATCTGCTACGTGAACTGTCTAATGTTTCATGGCTGTAATGAAATGGACTGTACCCTGTCTGGTTTATGCGGAGTTTAAATAAACCATATGGACTGATATGTGTGAGATATCGTGCCTGAAGTGTTTATCCTGCTGCCAAGCGAGTATCCCCAAGACCCGTAGCGGGTGAAACGCTACAATATAAATATATATATATATATATATATATATATATATATATATATATATATATATATATATATATATATATATATATATATATATACGACCCCCAATGGGTGGTACCATTAACAATACATAAATAGCACAAAGAAGCATGATATTACTATATACTACCATGGTACCATTAACAATACATAAATAGCACAAAGAAGCATGATATTACTATATACTATATATATATATATATATATATATATATATATATATATATATATATATATATATATATAGTATATAGTAATATCATGCTTCTTTGTGCTATATATGTATTGTTAATGGTACCATGGTACGACCCATTGGGGGTATATATATTTATATATATTTTTATATGTATATTTCTTAAGTTGCTGCTGGGAAGTGGCTCCGTGGCCGTTAACATGTGTATTTACTCTTATTGCGTTTGCGTGTATGAGTAACAATGATTAGCGGTAAGAATATTATTATATTGTAACATGTTTCTGGCATTTTACCCTCTTTCTTAATGGCGCTTTTGCACTGTTTCTATTCCGCATGCGCACTCTGCCCCTCCTGTTCATGTCGGCGTTTCCACTCTGGCGCCTGAGGCTCAATCACGTGGGGCCCCTCGTGCTTCTGGTGTCGGCGGGTGTGGGGACGCTGGACATGTGGGCGGATGTAGATGGCATGGCATGCGGGGTCAGGTATACACTTCCGGTTGGCGCTATACAAATATGCACAATATGCGCTCTTCCCTCACACCTCCCCTGAGAAAGGACCTTGGTGCTCCAAAACGCGCGTCGGGGTGGGCTGATGGTCCCTCATCGCTGCATCTTCAAGGTATGATGTGATCCTCATTTGTCACTATCTGTATGCTATTTTTTAGCTAAGAATGTAGACACCTGCCTTGCTGCACTTGCAGCTAGTGATATATTTGCTTCATTAGCAAGTTGACGATATGATGATGCAGGGATGATGTGGGCCTGTTCTTTATGTGCGGCCACTGAGTGTGCGCATTCTCCCTTTGTGCTATTGTATCTGGTATTTTTTTATATTTAATAAAGTTTATATATTTTATGGGACCCTATGAAAGCTTATCGTTTTTGTTTGGTTGTTGTATACACATTTGCAGTTGGCCCTGAAATGGTCCTATTGTTACATGTATCTGAGTGACATTTTAACACTAGTTACTGACAGTTCTTTTCTCTTTTACATGTAATATGCTTGTTTCATGTGTGTTATGTTCTGCCATCTAAATATAGCGGAGCTGGCTGTGAGGACACATCCTGCTGTCCTTGACTTTTCTGCAGCACATACGCTGCAGGAAAATTCAACCTCGTATTTGCAGCTTTTTTTTCACCATCCATTCAAGTCAATGGGTGAAAAACAATGAAAAAAGCTGAAAGAAGATGACATGCTCTATGTAAAAAAAATTCTGCAAAGCACAAAACCCTGATGACAAAAAAACAATGTGTATGCAGGAGATTTCTGAAATCTCATAGGTTTTGCTGGTACTGTAAAAAGCAGCTTAAAATTAGTATAAAAAGCAGCAAAAAATGCCCAGTGTAAACTTACTCTAACACTGGGCAGAGTGCTACGCAATGTCTTCTCGCATAGCACTTGCTCTTATTCTACGGTAGTGTGACGTCGGCCTTCATCAGCAGCTCCTGCGTTGTAAATAATTAAAAAAAAAACCTGCATGGGTTCCCCTGTATTTTTTGATAGCCAGCCAGGCAAAACTCACAGCTGGGGGCTGCAACCCTAAGCTGTCAGCTTCAGCAAAGCTGGTTAACAAAAATAGATGGGTCTCCATGCCGCATTTTTTAATTATTTAAATAATTAAAAAAATGGCATGAGGTCCCCCATTTTTGACAACCAGACTTGCTAAAGCAGACAGCTGGGGGCTGGTATCCTCAGGCTGGAAAGGGGCCATGAATATTGCCCCCCAGGCTAAAAATAGCAGCTACAGCCACCCAGAGAAGGCACATGGATTAGTTGCGCCAATTCTGGTGCTTTGCCTGGCCCTGTAGCGGTGGCAAGTGGGGTTCATATTTGTGGGGTTGATGTCACCTTTGTATTGTCAGGTGACATCAAGCCCCAAGGTTAGTAATGGAGAGGCGTCGATAAGATGCCCCCATTACTAGCCCCATAGTCACATTGTATAAAAACACACACACACCAAGAATAAAGTCCATAAATTGAAAAAATGACACAGACTCCTTTAATAATCTTAATGAAACCATACTTACGACCTCGCCTAATTCCACCGAAGCTATATTTCTCCTAATAAAAATAAAATAATAAAACAATATACCATACTTGTCTGTCGTTCTGTACCATGCCGTAATCCATGTCTGGGGGAGAAATAGTTTTCAACCTGGACGGTGCCAAGATGGGACTGTCCAGGCTGAGAACCACTGGTGAACTGAACTGCTGCGAGCGTAGCGTCAGTGTCTAGTGGTGACATCACTGAGGCTGCGTTTCCAGTCGGGCTGAACTGCGGTGACCTCGGTGAGATCCCGAACGGTGACGATGCGCGTTCCCCGCAGTTAATATTTACCGCAGTGAAATTCTCATCTCACCTGTGACTAGTGTTGAGCATTCCGATACCGCAAGTATCGGGTATCGGCCGATATTTGCGGTATCGGAATTCCGATACCGAGTTCCGATATTTTTGCAATATCGGAAATCGGTATCGGGATCCATATTCATGTGTAAAATAAAGAATAAAAATAAAAAATATTGATATACTCACCTTCGGACGCGCCCTGGTTGAAACCGCTGTAACCGGCAATCTCCCCTCCTAAGAATGAGCGAGTGAAGGACCTGCAATGACGTTGCGGCTTGTGATTGGTCGCATGAGCGGTCACGTGACCAATCACAAGCCGCGACGTCATTGAAGGTCCTTCACCCTGCATTCTTAGGAACAGAGGCTGCCGGTTACACCGCTTATAGCCAGGGGCCGTTGGAGGGGTGAGTATACCGATATTTTTTTATTTTTATTCATTATTTTTTACATGAATATGGATCCCAGGGCCAGAAGGAGAGTTTCCTCTCCTTCAGACCCTGGGAACCATTACATGATACCTTCCGATATTTGCGTCCCATTGACTTGTATTGGTATCGGTATCGGCGATATCTGATATTTTTCGGATATCGGCCGATACAATCCGATACCGATACTTTCAAATATCGGAAGGTATCGCTCAACAGTACCTGTGACCTGTTTGCTTGTAATCAGTGTGTGTGCATAAAGCCTGATTGATTTTCTGGGATCCAGACAGACTCTTGCATCTTTCCTCCAGCCTCTGATGAAAGATCAACAGCTCCCCCCCCCCCCCCACATGGTATGATGTTCCGACAGCCCTCCAAGCAGTATGATGTCCCAACAACCCTCCCACACACAGTATGATGATCCCACAGCCCCCAAAACAGTAGGATCCCCCACAGTAAAATGTTTTGAAATTACAACTATTTTTCTACAAAGTCTCCTCACTTCAGGGGTTTAAAAGTAATTGGACAAATTAACTTTATCATAAATAAAATGTTCATTTGTAATACTTTTTAGAAAATCCTTTGCAGGCAATGACTACCTGAAATCTGGAAGCCATGGACATCACTAAACTCTGGGATATCTCTTTTGTGATGCTTTGCCAGGCCTTTAATGCAGCTGACTTCAGTTGTTGCTTGTTTGTGGATCTTTCTGCCTAAAGTTTTGTCTAAAGCCTGGGAAATTCACACTCGATGGGGTTGAGATTACAGATGAGCGAACCTTTCAAGGTTTGGTTCAGTTTGGCAAACGTCCCAATGTTCACTGAACGGTTTGTTGAACATACCCAAACCCCACTGAATTCAATGGCAGGCAAAACCAAATGCATAGACAACACCTTTAGTGGCAGCAAAAAGCTTCCCAGGCAGCTCAAGTTATGGGCAGATACCAGGAAAAGTGGCATAAATTGACCCAGAGTACAAATAGTATAATTGCGCTTCATGGATGTATGGGACAGGGCTTGGACTAACATTAATCAGTAACAAATTGATGAGTGTCAGGTGTGGGCCTGGTTCTCTGAGAGGTCCAACAAAATCAGGCAACACACATGAAGGTGACCCAAGTAGTAGTCAAAACATTTCTAAAAATTAGGGGCAGACAACAGGAAAAGTGACATCAAATTACTCACACTAGAAATGTGATAATGGCACAGCAGCAGACAGCCATGGGCCATGCATGAGGTATCAGGGTCTGGGCCAATATTAATAGCCTTGAATTGAAGTTTCAATCAAGATGAGGTGGGTGAGGGACCAGTGTAAGCATTTTTTGCTTGGAGCCCTGATACCTCATGCAACAGCTGAAACTAGATTTTTGCTCAGCCACACTCAGGTGGCACAAATATCAGCTTGGTAGACCACAAATGTTATGCAAATTTAAGGATAGTAACACAGGTAGTTAACTGATCAATTCACCCACAGTATAAATTTTAGAATGGCACAGCAGCAGTCAGCCATGGGTCACGCATGAGGTATCATGGCCTGGGCCTGCATTTAGAGCTGTGAATTGAAGTTTCAATAAAGGCAAGGTGGGTGAGGGATCGGCGTAAGCCTTTTTTTGCTGGCAGTCCTGATACCTCATGCAACTATAAAAATTGCTTTTCTGCGCAGCCCTACTCAGGTGGCACAAATATCAGCGTGGTAGAGGATGAATGTGTAAACATTTACGATTAGTAACACAGGTAATTGACTGAAAGTAAGTGCAGGCATGCCAGTCTGGGATCCCCACAGCTACAGGCAACACACATGAAGGAGACCCAGCTTGGAGTCCAAACATTTCCAAAAATGATTTCTATACACCACTAAAGTAGCACCAATTTCCCCAGAGTTTAAATAGTACAATACCCCTTCCACTACAGGCGATCCACCAGATGGAGACCCAAGTTTCAGTCTCCACATTTCCAAAAATTATTGCCACACACTACTAAAGTGGCATCAATATCCCCAGAGTAAAAATAATAAAATGGGCCTCTGATGTCCCCTGCACTGTAGGCAACCCACCAGATGAAGACCCTAGTTTCAGTCTCCACATTTACAAAAATTGTTTGTAACATCAGCAGCAGTAGCAACAGCAGGCACAGAAGCCATGACAAAGTGTCACAGACTGCCATAATGCAAGATTAATGCATCACATTAAAAATTACACCATTACCTAGTCTGCCCAGTCTGCAACTGAGGTGCAAAAGTCATGGTTCATCTTGATGAAGTTACACTGTCTACAATTTCAGGGGACACCAGGATGCGCCTATCTCTTTGGACGCAAGCAGCACTGAAAGCACGCTGGCTGCCTGGCATGACAAAACCTCCAAGGCGTGATAGACGAGCTCAGGCCACTCTTCCATTTTTGGAGACCAAAATGCAAAAGGGCCCAAATTCCCTCTAATGACATTGATGGTGCTCGAGATACTCCTGCACCATCCTCGTCTCCAGTCGTTCACAACGTGTTAGACTTGTACTCTGTTCTGTTGGTGCACGGGCTGGTGTAAAAAATGTGTGAAATGACTTACAGCAATTGCTTGTGCCACTTACACTGCTGCTGCTAATGTTTTTGTGTTGATGTTCCTCGATGTTCCTAGGGTAGGAAGTTTATAAATGTGATGTACACTGTGTGCCTCACTGCTGTCTTGGGGAAAACCACTCTTAAGATTGTCTACAAGAGTGTTTTGATATTCCAGGGGGAAGCATTTGGCAAAATTTACACTTGTACCGTGAATCTAACAGAGTGACAACCCTGTAGTCAGCACTATTTCTAATCCTAACAATACAGGCAGCAAGAAGGAACTCCTGTTGGGTGCTACCATGAGGTCTAAGTCCATGGTGTGTTGGTGACGGGGTAGCACTCAAGCTTGCTTCCTCCATCCCCTCCGCCAACCATGGACAACAGAGAGGGGATCATTATACTCTTCATTAGAGATGGGCCGACCTCTGGATGTTCGGGTCCGGCAGGTTTGGCTGAACAGTTAAAAAAAAAAGTTCAGGTTCGGGCCAGAACAATACCCAGACTCGAACCCAGACCTCATTCATTTGAATGGGGGCCCGAACCACCATAATTTGCCACACTGTGATGTGCATGACAACGTGGCAAACACTGCTTCTGATCGGTGGTAAAATCATTAATCAGCCTGCAGCTGTGATCAGAGGTATAAAGTTTGCCTGTGGTCAGAGGCATCGGCTGATGGGACTACTGCTGCCATCGGCCTATGCCTGCTGTCACTAATAACAGAGAGAGCAGGAGTGGCTGATGGGAGTATTCATCAGCCGGTACTTGTGCTCTTAATAAATTAAAAAACAAAAACGGCGTAGGGGAACCTATTTTTGATGCCCTCAGCTGTCAGTGTTAGCAAGGTTGGTTATCAAGAATAGAGGGGTCCCCACGCTGATTTTAAATTATTTTGCGTTTGACAACTAGCCTTGCTAAAACAGACAGCTGGGGGCTGCTATTCTCAGGCTGGTAAGGGGCCATTGATATTGGCCCCCCCAGCCTAAAAACAGCAGCCCGCAGCCGCCAACAAAAGGGATATCTATTATATGCGCCAATTCTGTCACTTTGCCCTGCTCTTCCCACTTACTCTGTAGCAGTCGTGAGTGGGGTTTATATTGGTGGGTTTTATGTCACCTTTGTATTGTCTGGTGATATCAAGCCCATAGATTACTAATGGAGAGTTGTCTATAAGGCAATACTAATCCTACAGTTATATTGTAAATAAACACACAGCCAGAATAAAGTCCCTTAATTGAAAGAGTGACACAGATTCCTTTAATGATTCTAAATTAACCCATACTCACAACATCGCCCATTCCATTCAAGCCATCGACTACTTTAATAAAACAAAAATAAAAAACAAACATATCCCTCATCTGTCCATTGTTCTGTCCCTTGCTGTAATCCATCTCTGGGGATAAACAGTTTTCAACCTAGACCATGCCAAGATGCGAACTTCCTGGCTAAGAACCACTGGGAGAATGAGCTTCTGCGAGCGCAGCATCAGTGACTAGTGGTGACGTCATCGAGGTTACCGCAGTTCACCGAGTCTGCGTTCCCAGCCAGTGACCTTGGTGAGATCCCCAGTAGCACAGTGAGAAAGTCTCACAGTGCAGCGCAAAGCTCAGAGAGTTCAACAAAGTTCATTGTGAGAAATTTCTCCTGCTGAACTGTGTTGAACTCACCGCTGTACCGTGAGTCTTTTTCTCACTGTGCTAGTGTTACACCCGGTCCGGTCCCTGTACCTTCGTGGGGTCCCCATCGGGACTCCCGCTCTGTGCCGGCTTCACGTTTTTCTGACAGGGCCTTTGCTTCCCCTCCCTCCTCTGCTTCCTGGCATGCTGCCAGCAGGTCCTCGGGCTATGTGCTTAGGTTGCGCACACGCTCGCTCCCGGTCTCTTGGAGACAGCACGCATTTTCCAAAAGGTGCTTCTGACCAATGGCGTGTTAATGATTGCTATTTCTAGCCCCTCCACCATAGGGAGGCTGCTGGAGCAACAAGTATCCTCAGTTGCTGACTTCTGGTTCCTGCTAGCATGTACTTCTGTTTCTGAAGTCTCTGTCAGTGCTCCGCTTACACTGTTTGTCTCCACAGACTATCTGCTATCCGTTACCTGGCTTTCCTGGACGATCTCCAATCTGCTTACTCCAGTTCTGTCTCATCCCGCCATTCAGTCACCTGAAACCCAGGACAACATCAGTACCGCTGGAACCAGCTTCTACCCGTACCCCCGGTACCCACGGTTAGCTCTACATCACCCGCTAACCCTGCTTTTCTGTCTGTCCCGCTGGGTCAGCTACCACGAGTCTGGGGTCTAACTGGAGGTAGCAATTGTGTCCCCCAGGTATCCCATTCTGACCCTGTTTGAGGGGTCTTACCACGGATGTCTGGGGCTCACATAGTCACGCGCCCTCCGGATAGGGAGCTCTATTATGCCTGAGAAGAATTGGTGTGGGGATGGGGGGGATTTACTATGTGTAGGGAGAATTGGAGTGGGGATGGGGGAATGTATTGTGGGGGAGAATTTGAGAGGGGATGGGGGCTTTATTATGTGTGGGGAGAATTGGAGTGAGGATGGGGGGATTTATTGTGTCTGGGGAGATTTGGAGTGGAAATGGGGTTAATTATTGTGTGTGGGGCCCTTTAGTGTGTGGGGGAGACTTGAGTACACAAAATGAAGAACAAAGAGGAGATGGGGGCATGTATGAGGAAACAGTACAGGGGAATGGGGGGCATGTATGAGGAAACAGTATGGGGGAATGGGGGGCATGTATGAGGAAACAGTACTGGGGAATGAGGAGCATGTATGAGGAAACAGTACAGGGGATGGATGCAGACAGTATAATAATAATAATCTTTATTTTTATATAGCGCTAACATATTCCGCAGCGCTTTACACACATTATCATTGCTGTCCCCATTGGGGCTCACAATCTAAATTCCCTGTCAGTATGTCTTTGGAATGCGGGAGGAAACCGGAGTACCCGGAGGAAACCCACACAAACACGGGGAGAACATACAAACTCTTTGCAGATGTTGTCCTTAGTGGGGCTTGAACCCAGGACTCCAGCGCTGCAAGGCTGCTGTGCTAACCACTGCGCCACAGTATGGGAGGAGCCAACTAGGGAATGTATGCGGACACAGTATGAGTAGCGGTGTGAAAAATGTATGTGGACAGAGTACAAGGAGTGAGTGTGATGGGATGTGTGCAGACACAGTATGGGAAGTCAGGTGAGCAGGCAGTATAGAAAGTGAGGGGGTAAATATATGAGGAGACAGTGAGGTGAACATGGGGGATGAGGGAGGGGAATAGTGTGAGGAGACAGTATGGGGGAAGAAAAGTGAATGGGCACAGAATAGAAACTGAGTAGTGTGGGCGTAGCATGGAGGAAAATTGTAAGGACACAGCCAGAAGACAGTATACCAACGAGGGGGAGTGTGATGAGAGAGTACAGTATAAATACTGGGCCCTATAGGGAGGACACAGTATGAGAGGACAGTGTGAAGAGAGGGGTGGGTATGGAAAGGCGAGGTCAGTGTAAAGAACACGTACCATAAGAGGGACAATGTGGGGGTCATATTTTGTGCCGACAATATAGTGAGGGACAATTTTTTATTCAGGAGCATTATAATGACACTTCTATCTTTAAGGGCATCATGTGGAGATTTTCTGCAAAAGAGCGGAGAAGATGGAAGTCTGCAGAGACGGCTGTGGATGAGAAAACTCATCTTGGGGTCTGGACAAGATGAAGAAAAGAAAGCGAATGACTCCAGAGACGACGACATCTATAAGCTACCTGGATATAAATGTTATTTGTGATACTAACTAATTCTCATGTTTTTATTTGTTAGGCGCATTAAAGGGGATGTCCAGGTTTGTAATAAGTCTGCAGGCATTCTTTGTGACTGCAGACTTCTGAATTCTCACAGTGCGCCCTGCACGCTGTCAGGATTCTCTTGTGCTGGCGATTTGCATACATACAGTCATGCGCTGACTAGACATGTGTGGCCTCACTCAAAGAAAATGAACTGAGTGAGGCCGGGCCCGTCTAGTCTGAATGTGGTCAAAAGTATACAAATCACATACTTGTATGAATACAACGAAGAAAAAAATGCGGCAGCACTCACCAGATGGCGTGGTTCAATCCTTTATTGGAGATATAAAATCCATAGTAGCGTGTTCACGGCTCGGGGGAGTACGGACATAGTGGAAGTGAGCAGGGAAAGACAACAGCTGTTTCGCGCTCTACCAGCGCTTCTACAGGTCTAGTAAACTGGGAAGTGACGCCGGCAGAAGTAGGTGAGTCACAAATGGACCCTCCCACTTAAACCACACACACCTGACCCAGTATTGCCAGGTACACCTTGTGAAAAGACAGACAAACATGAATAAATGAATTACATCATGTTACAAACCACATTTACAATAAAAACAATAGTACAGAGGACCCCTGGACAATATTAAAACAATCAATAAAAGGACCAACTAGTGAAAAATCATCGTTCCCTATAGAACAGTCTGAGAATGGATCCAAATTGATTATAAGCATTACAAAAAACAACTTGAATGCAAAGAACAATCTTTCTCCTGAATAGCCTAATTTCAACAAACATCCCATAAAGATGCATCACAGGGACGTTATTCATTTAGTAGCAGACATTTATATTTATCTGCTTATAAGAAAACAGAAAAACAAAAAAGGCAAAACAAACAAAGCAAAACAAGCAAAAAAGCAAAAAAAGCAAAAAAAAAAAAAAAAATTAAAATTTAAAAAAAAAAAAAAAAAAATTAATCACAAAAAGCAGCAAAAAAGGCAAACAAAGGGGGGAGAGAAAAACGCATTAGGATGGAATAAACGGCACCGATCATAAAAACACCGACATGTCAGTCCTCTCATTGAAACCGGCAGCACCTGCTGCTTGTGTCTGTAGAATCCACCACGCTTCACGTCTCAGGAGAAGTCTATGAAGATCACCACCTCGTGCGGGTAATTTAACCCTCTCTATCCCCGCAAACGTGAGGACATCAGACCTGCCATCATGTGTATCCTTAATATGATTAATAAGCCGAGGTACCCCCTTTCCTGTACGAATAGATCTAAGGTGCTCTCTAAAGTGTACAAACATCTGGCGTTTAGTTTTTCCCACATAAAATCTCTTGCAGGGACAGAAAACGGCGTAAACGACATAGTCTGTCTTGCATGAGATGAACTGCTGAACTGTGTGTTGTACCGGACCCACATTAAGAAATCGCCCAGTAATGTGACAACTGCAATAATTGCAATGGCCACAACGAAAATTGCCTTTAGGAGGCAATTGCTCCAACCAATTTGACCGTGTATTCAACAACCGATTACGGACCAAAACATCTCTGATCCGAGTGCTCCTTCTATTCGAGATCAGAGGGCCCCCTGCAGCCCTCCCCGCAAGATCCTTATCTCGTTCTAGAATATGCCAATGTCTACGGAAAGAGGCTTGTAATGCTTGATCTAGTGGGCCATACCTAAAGCAAAAATTAAACCGTGGTTCATTAGTTTTTTTATTATTACAAGCTTGTGGGCCCTCCTGTAACCGGCTCCTAGCGTCTTGTAATAGAGACTCAGGATAGCCTCTTTCCCGGAATCTTTGGCATAATTCCTCAGACTGTTGTTCGAAACCTTCTTGTGTACTATTTATTCTCCGCGTCCGGAGTAGTTGGCTAAAGGGTAGGGCACGTTTAGTGTGCACAGGGTGATAACTATTATAATGCAGAAGAGCATTGGAGGCAGTTGGTTTTCGATAGATGGATGTACATATATCCCCATCCTGAATTGTGACAGACACATCTAGAAATTCTAATTTATCTACTCCAAATATGGAGGTAAAGCACATCCCCATATTGTTGGTAACATTGAGATAATCTACAAATTCTCCAAAAACCTCCTCAGTCCCGTCCCACACCAGGAAGAAGTCGTCGACATATCTTAAAAAGAGTTTTATATGTTTAAGGAAGGCATTTCTTTCGGAATAAACAAAATCTTCCTCAAAAACCGCCAAATATAAATTGGCGAAAGTACATGCAACCGGGGTCCCCATGGCAGTCCCAGTGGTCTGGAGATACCAAGTCTCCAAAAAAGTAAAAGCATTGTGAGTGAGGATGAAAGTTAACCCCTCACATACAAAGTCGATAAAGGCACCACTCCTATCAGTCGTGTTGAGAACACGCTTGATAGTGTCTACCCCCAAGCGCTGTGGAATGCTAGTATACAAATTGACCACATCTATGGACGCCATGGAGAACCCCGGTTGCCATGTGAAATCACGGATATGTTTCAAGAACGAGTCAGTGTCCCTGATGTAAGACGGGACAGAGTGAAGCAGGGGATGCAAAATCCATTCCAAGTATTGGAATGACTTACTGAGAGTCAATGGGCGTCTTTTACAAAAAAATTGGATGGGAAACTCATTCCGCTTCAAGCGGAGATTAAGCAGAAAAAAAGAGACAAATTCTTACGGGATAAAAATGACTATGATGCAGGACAGGTTTTTTCTTGGCATAAGCTACAAAGAGAGAGTCGGACTTTTTCCTCCAATATAAGTCAATCAAACAGCAAGAGGCGAAAACCTAAAAAGAGGAACCAATATCGCCGCAAAGATTATTTAACAACAGAGTCGGACTCTAGCTTGAGCGAAGGAGGAGCCATGAGTCTGGAATGAACAGAAGGATCTACCTCAGAGGCTTCATCAACCACGGCACCCCCTTTAGGAGATGTACTCGTCGGGGGAAGAGAAAACAGAGAATATGTTCCCACCGGGAGGTACAAAAGAAAGAATGTCTCCTGGAGACAGGGGCACTAGTACCAATACCACCTGAGGAATGCATTATTAATTTAACGGACCGCGTTTTAACATCAGCGCAATTAGGCTTATTAGCCAAAGGCCTGAATTATTGTGTCCCAGATAAATTTGATTTCTCAGAATTTCGGATAGATCTATTTAAAGGCATTAGAAAAATACACTTATATAAGGCTTTTCTTACTGGTACCAGCAATAACACTGTGTTAGAAGGGGAACGACCGTGTAAAATAGGACCTTTAGGCTTCCTTGCAGGATCTACTGAAGAAGCACTTGCTGATTTCCATGAGGATGCCGCTCTATTAATGAGTTTGGGGAGAGCAGGTCACTTTATCTAGTGAGGTTCTGTCAGAAACTCCGACCCCTTTCGTTGGGGGCGTTCCATCCACATATATGCCACAAACATCTTCGGGCAATATGGTAGACCTTTTCGAAACTCTAGTTTTAAAAGATATGGAGGCATTAGTGTACAAAAGGGCACCACATAATCTAGGTGTTGCAGAAAGGGCAGCATTGAAGGAAATGGCAGGTTGGTCCGATATCATTATACGCCCGGCTGACAAGGGGGGCAAGACAGTTTTGTTACCTAGGGAGGCATACTTATTGGAAGCTGGTCGGCAACTTTCGGATGGTGGTACCTACCGAAAGTTGCCTAGTGACCCTATTAATAAGTTTAAAAAGGAATTACAATCCTTTCTCAGGGTCTCAGTTGAAAAGAGAATTATAACTCAGAAAAAAGCTGAAAAACTTTTTCCACAGTTCCCTACTAAACCTTACTGGTATTACCTCCCTAAGGTACACAAATCAGTCACTCAACCCCCTGGTAGACCAATTGTGTCAGGTTTGGGATCCCTGACCGAACCGCTCTCCCAATACTTGGAATGGATTTTGCATCCCCTGCTTCACTCTGTCCCGTCTTACATCAGGGACACTGACTCGTTCTTGAAACATTTCCGTGATTTCACATGGCAACCGGGGTTATCCATGGCGTCCATAGATGTGGTCAATTTGTATACTAGCATTCCACAGCACTTGGGGGTAGACACTATCAAGCGTGTTCTCAACACGACTGATAGGAGTGGTGCCTTTATCGACTTTGTATGTGAGGGGTTAACTTTCATCCTCACGCACAATGCTTTTACTTTTTTGGAGACTTGGTATCTCCAGACCACTGGGACTGCCATGGGGACCCCGGTTGCATGTACTTTTGCCAATTTATATTTGGCGGTTTTTGAGGAAGATTTTGTTTATTCCGAAAGAAATGCCTTCCTTAAACATATAAAACTCTTTTTAAGATATGTCGACGACGTCTTCCTGGTGTGGGACGGGACCGAGGAGGTTTTTGGAGAATTTGTAGATTATCTCAATGTTACCAACAATATGGGGATGTGCTTTACCTCCGTATTTGGGGTAGATAAATTAGAATTTCTAGATGTGTCTGTCACAATTCAGGATGGGGATATATGTACATCCATCTATCGAAAACCAACTGCCTCCAATGCTCTTCTGCATTATAATAGTTATCACCCTGTGCACACTAAACGTGCCCTACCCTTTAGCCAACTACTCCGGACGCGGAGAATAAATAGTACACAAGAAGGTTTCGAACAACAGTCTGAGGAATTATGCCAAAGATTCCGGGAAAGAGGCTATCCTGAGTCTCTATTACAAGACGCTAGGAGCCGGTTACAGGAGGGCCCACAAGCTCGTAATAATAAAAAAACTAATGAACCACGGTTTAATTTTTGCTTTAGGTATGGCCCACTAGATCAAGCATTACGAGCCTCTTTCCGTAGACATTGGCATATTCTAGAACGAGATAAGGATCTTGCGGGGAGGGCTGCAGGGGGCCCTTTGATCTCGAATAGAAGGAGCACTCGGATCAGAGATGTTTTGGTCCGTAATCGGTTGTCGGATACACGGTCAAATTGGTTGGAGCAATTGCCTCCTAAAGGCAATTTTCGTTGTGGCCATTGCAATTATTGCAGATGTCACATTACTGGGCGATTTCTTAATGTGGGTCCGGTACAACACACAGTTCAGCAGTTCATCTCATGCAAGACAGACTGTCGTTTACGCCGTTTTCTGTCCCTGCAAGAGATTTTATGTGGGAAAAACTAAACGCCAGATGTTTGTACGCTTTAGAGAGCACCTTAGATCTATTCGTACAGGAAAGGGGGTACCTCGGCTTATTAATCATATTAAGGATACACATGATGGCAGGTCTGATGTCCTCACGTTTGCGGGGATAGAGAGGGTTAAATTACCCGCACGAGGTGGTGATCTTCATAGACTTCTCCTGAGACGTGAAGCGTGGTGGATTCTGCAGACACAAGCAGCAGGTGCTGCCGGTTTCAATGAGAGGACTGACATGTCGGTGTTTTTATGATCGGTGCCATTTATTCCATCCTAATGCGTTTTTCTCTCCCCCCTTTCTTTGCCTTTTTTGCTGCTTTTTGTGATGAATTTTTTTTTTTTTGCTTTTTTTGCTTTTTCGCTTGTTTTGCTTTGTTTGTTTTGCCTTTTTTGTTTTTGTTTTCTTATAAGCAGATAAATATAAATGTCTGCTACTAAATGAATAACGTCCCTGTGATGCATCTTTATGGGATGTTTGTTGAAATTAGGCTATTCAGGAGAAAGATTGTTCTTTGCATTCAAGTTGTTTTTTGTAATGCTTATAATCAATTTGGATCCATTCTCAGACTGTTCTATAGGGAACGATGATTTTTCACCAGTTGGTCCTTTTATTGATTGTATTAATATTGTCCAGGGGTCCTCTGTACTATTGTTTTTATTGTAAATGTGGTTTGTAACATGATGTAATTCATTTATTCATGTTTGTCTGTCTTTTCACAAGGTGTACTTGGCAATACTGGGTCAGGTGTGTGTGGTTTAAGTGGGAGGGTCCATTTGTGACTCACCTACTTCTGCCGGCGTCACTTCCCAGTTTGCTAGACCTGTAGAAGCGCTGGTAGAGTGCGAAACAGCTGTTGTCTTTCCCTGCTCACTTCCACTATGTCCGTACTCCCCCGAGCCGTGAACACGCTACTATGGATTTTATATCTCCAATAAAGGATTGAACCACGCCATCTGGTGAGTGCTGCCGCATTTTATTCTTCGTTGTATTCATATTGGAATGCCTGTTTTTCCTCATGCGAGCACCTCCAGCTACTGAAGTCTAAACACCCACAAGTGACTGCATTTTACCAGTATCTTATTCACAGGCTGTGCAGCGCCACAATTTTATCTTCATTGCCTGAAATCACATACTTGTGCTGACATGACTGTCCACCGGCAAGGGAGAATCCTAACAGTGTGCAGTGCATTAGTTGTGAGACTTCAGAAGCCTGCGATGTCGGGATTCAGCTCTGCAGGTTCCAGTAGTCGTCACATGCACATTTCACTCATATGTGACCTTCATACTTATGGTCCTGTGATGACATGCTTCTCTTTCTGCTTCACTCAGGTTTTCACTGAACATTGAGAGCATTAGGGAGAGGAGCTTGTGGGTACAAGACTAAGTGTGGAAAACGCATATTTTGTTGGTGGGGGGGCGCCAAACTGGATTCTTGCCCCGGGTGTCAGAAAACCTAGATACACCTCTGCCAACAAGTGTAATTTGCACCACATTCCCTAATGTCTTGGCCCAGGCTGTGCAAAAGGACATACTGCACCAGGGCTCTTCACTGCTGCCATAGTCGCTGCAACATGTGCAGAGTGGAATTCCACCATGTTGGCACATCGCATAATAAATGTTTAACCGGTAGGCTGAAAGACTTCTGTAGTGATGCAAGTCGATGACCTGTGGGGTGGAAACAGCGGAAAAGAGCACACAGTGACCATGTTTTCTGCAGCAGCACATCCAGGCTGGGATAGTGGCGGAGAAATTGCTTTACCGCCAGGTTGAGGACGTGAGCCATGCAAGTCACGTGTGTGAGGTTTGCACCGTTATCGCACATGGCCATCCGTAGCTCCTGGCTCAGCCTGGATAGCTGTCACAACAGCTGTGCACTCCAATATTAGCCCAAACGATATTGATTAGTAAATTTGACCTCCTGAGTCCTGACTGCAAGCTGCAGTAGTCCAAGCAATTTGGATTAGGAAATGTGGATTCCTGCGTGCACAACACTAAGGCTATGTGCACACGTTGCGGATTTAAATGCAGATCTGCAGGGTTTTTGGATGCACGGAACTGCATCAAATCTGCAGTGTAGTGCACAGCCAATGTTAGTCAATAGGAAATTGAGAATTTTTGTGCACATGCTGCGGGAAAAAAACGTGCGTATCCCCAAAGCCCTCGATCACCTGTAAAAAAAAATAAATAAATAAAAACAATAAACCAACAGTATACTCCCTGATCCGATGTAATCCATTTAGTAACGATCTCCCGTGGAGCGCTGTTGCATCGGCAGGTTAACATCCGCGGGTGGATCGAGATTCCACCCATGGTTGTTAGGAGCACATGTCAGCTATTCAAAACATATTAATATTTCTGTCTTGTGAAATTCATATTGGGAATTTGGGCTTCATCACTGACAATGCCATCCAACTTACATCTTGTCGCATGTATGCAATCCAGGAATAGCTGTTTGAGGGTGTATACTGCTGTGACAGATGTGTGCACATTGTACATTTGAACAACTGGCAACATGAAGATCCAATGACAACATGGAAAGGATTTTGCTGCTCACTGAGCTGGTGCTCGCTGGGGTAGATGGGGTAATTGTGCAAGAGGACAGTAGTATGGAACTGCAGGACAATGAGGCAGCTAGCTGGTTGACTGATGGAAGGGGTGGGTGTGTAGAGGAAGGCTAGTCCTGATCTGGCACCCCCAACAAGTTTGCTAAATTGGAAGATGAAGGGGGTGTCAGTACAGAGGTAGCGATGCTGCAGCAAGACATGTCATCTGTTTAGGGATGTCTGCTCCAGTCATGGGGGCAGGCCCGACTGGTGCTGGTAGTGGGAGACTCCATTATTAGGGGAACAGATAGAGCAATATCTCACAAAAACAGGTGTGTTTTCCTGGCGCTTGAGTTCAGCACATCGTTGATTAGACTGACAGATTTCTGTGTTGTCAAAATAATAAAAAGCTATTTGGCACTCCATGTGATTGTGAGATAGCAGGAACGCGGGATGCAGTGACGAGAAGGAGGCAGAACAAGAGTTAATGGGTTTATTACAAGGATTACTCCATGCAGGGAGAGAAAGGGTTAAGGGGGAAATAAACTTGGGTTTGGTATCAGGGTAGGAACAAACAGTTAGGACACTGGGTAACTTATCAGTCTGATGGTTTCCGGGCGGTGGAAGCTTGAAATCCCAAAGTGGCGCTGTAGGTGACGCGTGAAGTCTCAGGCCTGTTCCTGGAGGAAGGTGAGGCACTGTCTCTCGACCGGAAGCGGCATATCCTGGCTCTCTCAAGCGAGGTAGCGGGTTACCGGGGCAAAGTCCGCTGGGTGCTGCAGTCTCTGCTTCCACTGGAGGACGTCGGAAACAACGCTGGTGCCAGGGATGTAGTTACCAGGTTCTCAACAATCCGCCTGGTCAGTTCTAGGCAGCACACTCACGACCGGTAGCGGAGCGGTGCGGGTCAGAGCTCCGGTAGTCAGGATGGATGGACACACCCCCTCAAGTCCCTCACGGTCAGAGTGCACAATGTCTGAGGCACTGCAGCGCGGGTCTGTATTATTGCGCAGCCCCGCAGAGAGGGAGTCAACCTTCTCCTGCTGCACAATCTGTCTTCCAGCCAGGTGTCCCGCTTTCCCGCGCACCAACCCTTTTATACCTGACACGCCCCTACAGTGGAGGGGAATACCAGCCCTCAGCTGTAAGGATTAGCTTGGCTGGTTGTCAAAAATGGGGGGATCTTGCTTTAATTCTCTAAATGATTTCATTTTGTCATTAATTGTGCCCCTTACAGCTCAATTTAGCCATAGTGGTTTCCTTCTATTTCTAGCTTTATTCCTATAGGTATCCAGTATGAAAAATCAGTCTCAACAAGAGCTCTTCCTAATTAGAATATAACCCAACAGAGAAAGCATGCTTTTCGACCTATACATGAAGATTCATGTCTTTATAGATGCACCTAAAAAATGCATTTGGACCAAGTAAGAAGCACTAAAATATAATGGGGACAGCAGTTTATAGAAACCATAGACTACAACATATAAACCATGGGGTATAAAAAGACAGACACAACAGCTATGCCAAAGATTTGAAATCAATGCTATGTACCAAAAGGTTATGTTCTTATAAAGTGAATGTGCAGAGCTGAAGCATCATATTTGCAAAATAATAATAACTAGAATGGTTATAGAAAAGATTAAACAAGTTCTAAAGTGCAAAGTTAGCGATCTAACATAGCCACGATATAAAGTATAAAAGGTCAAAAAGACTACAGATGTCTTGTACCCAGAATGTAACATAGTACCATAGTTATTAAGGTTGAAGGAAGACTTTAAGTCCATCTAGTTCAACCCATAGCCTAACCTAACATGCCCTAACATGTTGATCCAGAGGAAGGCAAAAAAAACCCATGTGGCAAAAAGTAAGCTCCACACTGGGGAAAAAAATTCCTTCCGGACTCCACATACGGCAATCAGACAAGTTCCCTGGATTAACACCCTAAGGCAGGGATCACATATGCGAGAAATACGTCCGAGTCTCGCATGGTAATCCCCGGCCCTGCACCCAACACTCAGGAGCGGAGCGTGTGGCTCCATGTATTGCTATGCCGCCGCACGGTCCGCTCCGGAGTGCAGGCGGCAGGGCCGGGGATTACCATGCGAGACTTGGACGTATTTCTCGCATGTGTGATCCCGGCCTAACAAGGAATCTAGTATATATACCCTGTAACATTATACTTTTCAAGAAAGGCATCCAGTCCCCTCTTAAATTTAAGTAATGAATCACTCATTACAACATCATATGGCAGAGAGTTCCATAGTCTCACTGCTCTTACAGTAAAGAATCCGCGTCTGTTATTATGCTTAAACCTTCTTTCCTCCAAACGCAGAGGATGCCCCCTTGTCCCTGTCTCAGGTTTATGATTAAAAAGATCATCAGAAAGGTCTTTGTACTGTCCCCTCATATATTTAATACATTAAAATAAGATCACCCATTAGTCTTCGTTTTTCCAAACTAAATAGCCCCAAGTGTAATAACCTATCTTGGTATTGCAGACCCCCCAGTCCTCTAATAACCTTGGTCGCTCTTCTCTGCACCCGCTCTAGTTCAGCTATGTCTTTCTTATACACATACTGTACACAGTATTCTAACTGTGGTCGAACTAGTGACTTGTATAGAGGTAAAATTATGTTCTCATGAGCATCTATGCCAGAGGTGTCAAACTGCATTCCTCGAGGGCTGCAAACAGGTCATGTTTTCAGGATTTCCTTGTGTTGCACAGGTGATAATTTAATCACCTGCACAGAATGATTCCATCACCTGTGCAATACTAAGGAAATCCTGAAAATATGACCTGTTTGCAGCCCTCAAGGAATGCAGTTTGACACCTCTGATCTATGCCTCTTTTAATGCATCCCATTATTTTATTTGCCTTTGTAGCAGCTGCCTGACACTGGCCACTAAATGTGAGTTTGTCATCCACCCATACTCCCAGGACTTTTTCATTGACGGTTTTGCCCAGAGATTTAGAATTAAGCACATAGTTATACATCTTATTACTTCTACCCAAGTGCATGACCTTACATTTATCCCCATTAAAGCTCATTTGCCATTTATCAGCCCAAGCTTCTAGTTTACATAAATCATTCAGTAATATAAAATTGTCCTCCTCTGTATTAATTACCCTGCAGAGTTTAGTGTCATCTGTAAATATTGGAATTCTGCTCTGTATGCCCCCTACAAGGTCATTAATAAATATGTTAAAAAGGAGAGGGCCCAATACTGCCCCCATGATACCCCACTGCTAACCACGACCCAGTCCGAGTGTGTTCCATTAATAACCACCTTTTGTTTCCTATCCCTGAGCCAGCTCTTAACCCACTTACACATATTTTCCCCTATCCCCATTATTCTCATTTTATGTATCAACCTTTTGTGTGGCACCGTATCAAAAGCTTTTGAAAAAGTCCATATACACTACGTCCACTGCGTTCCCTTGGTCCAGTCCGGAACTTACCTCTTCATAGAAATTGATCAGATTTGTCTGACAGGAACGTTCCCTACTAAACCCATGTTGATATTGGGTCATGAGGTTATTCCTCTTCAGATACTCCAGCATAGCTTCCCTTAGAATGCCCTCCAGGATTTTACCCACAGAAGAGGTTAAGCTTACTGGGAAAGAAGAAGTATAAGCCAGTTCACCCGTGATGCATAAGCCAAACTTCAGGAGCACGGACCTGCTGTGTCCAGGCGTATAAAGTCCAAAAAAAGAAGAGGACGTCCAGCTTCACTGAATCCGTAAAAAAGAGTTTTCTTTATTCACAAACTTTAAGCATAGAGGATACAGACTTCAGCACGATAGTAACCCAAAAGAGAAATGGACACAATGAGCTAAAATATAACAATTTTATTGAAAGTACCATATATATAATTTACAGTTGTAAAGAATAAAAAACCAAATAACAAGATGCAAGAAAAAAGATAAAAGAGGCGACACTAGTGCCACACACGGAACAAATGATATACTAGTAGAGCAAAAAGAATATTATTTTGAACAATTTTACTGATACCATAGCTACCAATAACAAGCAGCCCTCAATAGAGATCATATATAATGCATAATGCAGATAGTGAAGGTAAGTATATAGGTATATGGCAGGAAGAGAAATCAGTATATAATATATGTGCTCACAGAAATGCGTACTAATGCAAGACGATACACAATATGCAATGCAAAAAATGAATTAAAGTGCCTAGTGCAAATATGTATATACTGAGAAGTAACCAATACCATCAAGGGAGAGCTCAGTATAATTTAAATGTGGCAAGATATATTATATGGCATGAGTAAGCCGAGACATATTTGCACTAGGCACTTTAATTCATTTTTTTCTCTTTTGGGTTACTATATTAGATATTATGGCGGAGCTTTCATCTCCGGTGCCCTGTTTATAGGTTTACAGACTTCAGCACGCACCATATGGGTAAGATTCTTACCCATATGGTTCGTGCTGAAGTCTGTATCCTCTATGCTTAAAGTTTGTGAATAAAGAAAACTCTTTTTTACGGATTCAGTGAAGCTGGACATTCTCTTCTTTTTTGGGTTAAGCTTACTGGCCTATAATTTCCGAGTTCAGTTTTTGTCCCCTTTTTGAATATTGGCATCACATTTGCTATACGCCAGTCCTATGGTAGAGACCCTGTTATTATGGAGTCTTTATAGATTAAAAATAATTGTTTATCAATGACTGTACTTAATTCCTGCAGTACTCGGGGGTGGATCCCATCCGAGCCGGGAGATTTGTCAATTTTAGTGATTTTTAGATGCCGCCGTACTTCCTGCTGGGTTAAGCAGGTGACACTTAATGGGGAATTTTTGTTATCACTGATCATATTGTCTGCCATGGAATTTTCTTGTGTAAATACTGATGAAAAAAAGTCATTTAGCATATTGGCATTTTCCTCATCCTCATCCACCATTTCACCCAGACTATTTTTAAGGGGGCCAACACTATCATTTTTTAGATTCTTACTATTTACTTGGTAAAGAATATTTTGGGATTATTTTTACTCTCTCTGGCAATGGGTCTCTCTGTCTCAATCTTTGCTGCCTTGATTTGCTTTTTACAGAGTTTATTTAATTTTCTGTATTTATTTAATGCCTCATCACAATCTACTTCCTTTAAATCTCTAAATGCTTTCTTTTTGTCACTTATTGCGCCCCTTACAGCTCTATTTAGCCATATTGGTTTCCTCCTATTTCTAGTATGTTTATTCCCATACGGTATATACTGTGTACAGGTCCTATCCAGGATGCTAATAAACGTCTCCCATTTTCCTTGTGTATTTTTATGTCTTAGGATATCGTCCCAGTTAATTGCACTAAGATAATCTCTCATCTGTTGGAAATTTGCCCTCCTGAAGTTTAGTGTCCGTGTAACCCCTCTACTACACATCTTATTAAAGGATACATGAAAACTTATTATTTTGTGATCATATTCCCCAAGTGACCCCCAACTCTTATATTTGCTATGCGGTCAGGCCTGTTGGTTAATATTAGGTCTAGCAGTGCACCCCTTCTTGTTGGGTCCTGAACCAGTTGTGAAAGGTAATTGTCTCTCATAGTTGTCATAAACCGATCACCATTGCTGGAACTGCAGGTTTCTGTTCCCCAATCTATTTCAGGGTAGTTGAAGTCCGCCATAATAATGACTTCCCTTTGAGTCGCAGCTTCATCTATTTGTCAAGCCACATATCCAAGCCCTTGCCTCCTCCTGTCGTCTCAAACTCAAAAATATTTCCCGGATCCGTGCTTTCCTTGACCGCAACACTGCAAAAACGCTAGTGCATGCCCTTATCATCTCCCGCCTCGACTACTGCAACCTCCTACTCTCTGGACTCCCCTCTAGCACTCTGGCACCACTCCAATCCATCCTACACTCTGCTGCCCGACTAATCCACCTGTCCCCCCGCTATTCCCCAGCCTCTCCCCTGTGTCAAGCCCTTCACTGGCTTCCTATCGCCCAGAGACTCCAGTTCAAAACCCTCACACTGACATACAAAGCCATCCACAACCTGTCTCCTCCATACATCTGTGACATGGTCTCCCGGTACCTACCTACACGCGACCTCCGATCCTCCCAAGACCTCCTTCTCTACTCCCCTCTCATCTCTTCTTCCCATAACCGCATCCAAGACTTCTCCCGTGCTTCCCCCATACTCTGGAACTCTCTACCCCAACACATCAGACTTGCGCCTACCATAGAAACCTTCAAAAAGAACCTGAAGACTCATCTCTTCCGACAAGCCTACAGCCTGCAGTGATCCTCAACCTACTGAACAGCCGTACAGCCAGCTCTTCCCTCTCCTAGTGTATCCTCACCCACCCCCTGCAGACTGTGAGCCCTCGCGGGCAGGGTCCTCCCTCCTTATGTACTCGTGTGCCTTGTTATCTGCTCATGTTTAATGTATTTGTCTATATTTGCCCCGTATTCACATGTAAAGCGCCATGGAATAAATGGCGCTATAAAAATGTATAATAATAATAATAATAATAATAATAATTTGCTTTATGAGGATATTCTCCATTACTTCCATTCTTTTTGGAGACTAATAACAAACCCCTATCAGTAATTTATTATCCCCCCCCTTATTTCCACCCACAGGGACTCTACATTTTCATTAGATTCACATATATTATCACGCCGGATGGGTTTTAAGGATGATTTTACATTTCTGAACAGACTATAGCCCTGCAAGTTAACAGCCCAGTCATGGCTCTCATCCAGCCATGATTCAGATATCCCCACCATGTCATAATTATGCTCCAACACCATTAATTCTAATTCGTCCATTTTGTTGGCAAGGCTTCTGGCATTAGTATACATGCACTTGATGTTCCTCTCTGTACCTCTATTCTTTCTTAAATTATTAACTGTTCTAACCCCACCCTTCCTTATTTGTGCCCAGGTCTCTATCTGCACTATCTTCACCTCCTATAAAATGAATACCCTCCCCCCATTGCCTAGTTTAAACATTCCTCCAACCTTCAAGTCATTTTCTCCCCCAGCACAGCTGTACCTTCCCCATTGAGGTGCAGCCCGTCCCTAGTGTAGAACCTGTAGCCAACTGAGAAGTCGGCCCAGTTCTGCAGGAACCCAAACCCCTCCTTCCTACACCAATTCTTGAGCCACTTATTAACCTCCCTAATCTCCCGTTGCCTCTCTGGCGTGGCACGAGGTACAGGCAGTATATCGGAAAATACCACGTTGGAGGTCCTTGTTTTCAGCTTGCAGCCCAATTCCCTGAAATCATCTTTAACCCCTTAATCCCATATGATGTACTATCCCGTCAAGGTGCCCTGGGACTTAATTCCCAGTGACGGGATAGTACGTCATACGCTATCGGCCACGCTCACGGGGGAAGCGCGGCCGAGTGTCAGCTGCCTATCGCAGCTGACATCCGGCACTATGTGCCAGGAGCGGTCACGGACCGCCCCCGGCACATTAACCCCTGGCACACCGCAATCAAACATGATCGCGATGTGCCGGCGGTATAGGGAAGCATCGCGCAGGGAGGGGGCTCCCTGCGGGCTTCCCTAAGACCCCCGCAGCAACACGATGTGATCGCATTGCTGCGAGGGTCTCCTTACCTCCTTCCCTGCAGCAGGCCCGGATCCAAGATGGCCGCGGCATCCGGGTCCTGCAGGGAGGGAGGTGGCTTACCAAGTGCCTGCTCAGAGCAGGCGCTTGGTAAGCCTGCAGCACTGTAAGTCAGATCACTGATCTGACAGAGTGCTGTGCAAACTGTCAGATCAGTGATCTGTGATGTCCCCCCTGGGGCAAAGTCAAAAAGTAAAAAAAAAAATTCCACATGTATTAAAAAAAAATTAAAAATAATCCTAAATAAAGAAAAATATATATATATATTATTCCCATAAATACATTTCTTTATCTAAATAAAAAAAAACAATAAAAGTACACATATTTAGTATCGCTGCGTCCGTAATGACCCAACCTATAAAACTGTCCCACTAGTTAACTCCTTCAGTGAACACCGTAAGAAAAAAAAAGAGGCAAAAAACAACACTTTATTATCATACCGCCGAACAAAAAGTGGAATAACACGCGATCAAAAAGACGGATATAAATAACCATGGTACCGCTGAAAGCATCATCTTGTCCCGCAAAAAACGAGCTGCCATACAGCATCATCAGCTAAAAAATAAAAATGTTATAGTCCTGAGAATAAAGCGATGCCAAAATAATTATTTTTTCTATAAAAGTTTTTATCGTATAAAAGCGCCAAAACATAAAAAAATGATATAAATGGGGTATCGCTGTAAACGTACTGACCCAAAGAATAAAACTGCTTTATCCATTTTACCAAATGCGGAACGGTATAAACGCCTCCCCGAAAAGAAATTCATGAATAGCTGGTTTTTCGTCATTGTGCCTCACAAAAATCGGAATAAAAAGCGATCAAAAACTGTCACGTGTCCGAAAATGTTACTAATAAAAACGTCAACTCGTCCCGCAAAAAAACAAGACCTCACATGACTCTGTGAACCAAAATATGGAAAAATTATGGGTCTCAAAATGTGGAGACGCAAACATTTTTTTTGCTATAAAAAGCGTCATTTAGTGTGTGACAGCTACCAATCATAAAAATCTGGTATAAAAAACGCTATAAAAGTAAATCAAACCCCCCTTCATCACCCCCTTAGTTAGGGAAAAATAATAAAATGAAAAAAAAAAAGGATTTATTTCCATTTTGCCATTAGGGTTAGGGATAGGGTTAGGGTTGGGGCTAGGGTTGGAGCTAAAGTCAGGGTTAGGGTTGGGGCTAAAGTTAGGGTTAGGGTTGGAGCTAAAGTTAGGGTTAGGGTTGGGGCTAAATTTAGGGTTAGGGTTGGGGCTAAAGTTAGGGTTAGGGTTTGGATTACATTTACGGTTGCGATTAGGGTTTGGATTAGAGATAGGGGTGTGTCAGGGTTAGGGGTGTGGTTAGGGTTACTGTTGGGATTAGGGTTAGGGGTATATTTGGATTAGGGTTTGTTAGAATTGGGGGTTTCCACTGTTTAGGCATATCAGGGGCTCTCCAAACGCGGCATGGCGTCCGATCTCAATTCCAGCCAATTCTGCGTTGAAAAAGTAAAACAGTGCTCCTTCCCTTCCGAGCTCTCCCGTGCACCCAAACAGGGGTTTACCCCCCACATATGGGGTATCAGCGTACTCGGGACAAATTGGACAACAACTTTTGGGGTCCAAGTTCTCTTTTACCCTTGGTAAAGTAAAAATTTGGGGGGCTAAAAATCATTTTTGTGAAGAAAAAAAAATAGAATTTTTATTTTCACGGCTCTGCATTATAAACTGTAGTGAAACACTTGGGGGTTCAAAGTTCTCACAATACATCTAGATAAGTTCCTTGGGAGGTCTAGTTTCCAATATGGGGTCACTTGTGGGGGGTATCTACTGTTTGGGTACATCAGGGGCTCTGCAAATGCAACGTGACGCCTGCAGACCAATCCATCTAAGTCTGCATTCCAAATGGCGCTCCTTCCTTTCGAAGCTCTGCCATGCGCCCAAACAGTGGTTCCCCGCCACATGTGGGGTATCAGCGTACTCAGGACAATTTGTACAACAACTTATGGGGTCCAATTTATCCTGTTACCCTTGTTAAAATACAAAACTGGGGGCTAAAAAATCATTTTTGTGAGAAAAAAAAAAGAATTTTTATTTTCACGGCTCTGCATTATAAACTGTAGTGAAACACTTGGGGGTTCAAAGCTCTCAAAACACATATAGATAAGTTTCTTAGGGGGTCTACTTTCCAAAATGGTGTCACTTGTGGGGGGTTTTAATGTTTAGGTACATCAGGGGCTCTCCAAATGCGACATGGAGTCCCATCTCAAATCCATTTTGCATTGAAAAGTCAAATGGCGCTCCTTCCCTTCCGAGCTCTGCCATGCGCTCAAACAGTCGTTTACCCCCCACATATCGGGTGTCAGCGTACTCAGGACAAATTGCACAACAACTTTTGGGGTCCAATTTCTTCTCTTACCCTTGGGAAAATAAAAAATTGGGGACAAAAAGATCATTTTTGTGAAAAAATATGATTTTTTATTTTTACGGCTCTGCATTATAAACTTCTGCGAAGCACTTGTTGGGTCAAAGTGCTCACCACACATCTAGATAAGTTCCTTAGGGGGTCTACTTTCCAAAATGGTGTCACTTGTGGGGTGTTTCAATGTTTAGGCACATCAGGGGCTCTCCAAACACAACATGGCGTCCCATCTTAATTCCAGTCAATTTTGCATTGAAAAGTCAAATGGCGCTCCTTCCCTTCCGAGCTCTACTATGCGCCCAAACAGTGGTTTACCCCCACATATGGGGTATCGGCGTGCTCAGGACAAATTGCACAACAACTTTTGTGGTCTAATTTCTTCTTTTACCCTTGGTAAAATAAAACAAATTGGAGCTGAAGTAAATTGTTTATGAAAAAAAGTTAAATGTTCATTTTTATTTAAACATTCCAAAAATTCCTGTAAAACACCTGAAGGGTTACTAAACTTCTTGAATGTGGTTTTGAGCACCTTGAGGGGGGTGCAGTTTTTAGAGTGGTGTCACACTTGGTTATTTTCTATCATTTTGGCCCCCTCAAAATTACTTCAAATGAGATGTGGTCCCTAAAAAATATTGGTGTTGTAAAAATGAGAAATTGCTGGTCAACTTTTAACCCTTATAACTCCCTAACAAAAAAAAATTTGCTTCCAAAATTGTGCTGATGTAAAGTAGACATGTGTGAAATGTTACTTATTAATTATTTTGTGTGACATATCTCTGTGATTTAAGGGCATAAAAATTCAAAGTTGGAAAATTGCAAAATTTTCGCCAAATTTCCATTTTTTTCACAAACGCACGTTATATCGAAGAAATTTTACAACTATCATGAAGTACAATATATCACGAGAAAACAATGTCAGAATTGCCAAGATCCGTTGAAGCGTTCCAGAGTTATAACCTCATAAAGGGACAGTGGTCAGAATTGTAAAAATTGGCCCGGTCATTAACGTGCAAACCACCCTCGGGGCTTAAGGGGTTAAGGACCTTCCACCTACCTCTAACTTTGTCATTTGTGCCAATGTGCACCATGACCGCTGGGTCCTCACCAGCCCCTCCCAGTAACCTGTCCACCTGATCAGCGATGTGTCGGACTCGAGCGCCAGGTAGGCAGCACACCGTTCGACGATCCTTGTCTTTGTGACAGATTGCCCTATCTGTTCCCCTAATAATTGAGTCCTGTTATGTAGGCAATCCAGTGACACAGTGTGCCAGCAATCAGAGCACATACAGTGATCTGACAATAACCCAAAAACAATAGAACGAGCTCTGAGACGTGGAATCTCTGTAGACCGCAATACCTGAACCTATCCTAAACACAACTAAAGGCAGCTGTGGATTGCGCCTGTCACTACCTATGCAACTCGGCACAGCCTGAGGAGCTGACTAGCCTGAAGATAGAAAAACAAGCCTGACTTGCCTCAGAGAAATACCCCAAAGGAAAAGGCAGCCCCCCACATATAATGACTGTTAGCAAGATGAAAAGACAAATGTAGGGATGAAATAGATTCAGCAAAGTGAGGCCCGATATTCTAGATAGAGCGAGGATAGCAAGAGAACTTTGCAGTCTACAAAAAACCCTAATGCAAAAAACCACGCAAAGGGGGCAAAAAGACCCACCGTGCCGAACTAACGGCACTGCGGTGCACCCTTTGCGTCTCAGAGCTTCCAGCAAAAACGAATAGACAAGCTGGACAGAAAAAGTAGCAACAAAAGCAAAGAAGCACTTATCTAAGCAGAGCAGCAGGCCACAGGAAAGATCCAGAAGCTCAGGTCCAACACTGGAACATTGACAAGGAGCAAGGAAGACAGAATCAGGTGGAGTTAAATAACAAAGCAGCCAACGAGCTCACCAGAACACCTGAGGGAGGAAGCTCAGAAGCTGCAGTACCACTTGTGACCACAGGAGTGAATTCAGCCACAGATTTCACAACAGTACCCCCCCCTTGAGGAGGGGTCACCGAACCCTCACCAGAGCCCCCAGGCCGACCAGGATGAGCCACATGAAAGGCACGAACAAGATCTGGAGCATGGACATCAGAGGCAAAAACCCAGGAATTATCTTCTTGAGCATAACCCTTCCATTTAACCAGATACTGGAGTTTCCGTCTAGAAACACGAGAATCCAAAATTTTCTCCACAATATACTCCAATTCCCCCTCCACCAAAACCGGGGCAGGAGGCTCAACAGATGGAACCATAGGTGCCACGTATCTCCGCAACAACGACCTATGGAATACATTATGTATGGAAAAGGAGTCTGGGAGGGTCAGACGAAAAGACACAGGATTGAGAATCTCAGAAATCCTATACGGACCAATAAAACGAGGTTTAAATTTAGGAGAGGAAACCTTCATAGGAATATGACGAGAAGATAACCAAACCAGATCCCCAACATGAAGTCAGGGACCCACACGGCGTCTGCGATTAGCGAAAAGTTGAGTCTTCTCCTGGGACAAGGCCAAATTGTCCACTACCTGAGTCCAGATCTGCTGCAACCTGTCCACCACAGAATCCACACCAGGACAGTCCGAAGACTCAACCTGTCCTGAAGAGAAACGAGGATGGAACCCAGAATTGCAGAAAAATGGAGAGACCAAGGTAGCCGAGCTGGCCCGATTATTAAGGGCGAACTCAGCCAACGGCAAAAAGGACACCCAATCATCCTGGTCTGCAGAAACAAAACATCTCAGATATGTCTCCAAGGTCTGATTGGTTCGTTCGGTCTGGCCATTAGTCTGAGGATGGAAAGCCGAGGAAAAAGACAGGTCAATGCCCATTCTACCACAAAAGGCTCGCCAAAACCTCGAAACAAACTGGGAACCTCTGTCAGAAACAATATTCTCAGGAATGCCATGCAAACGAACCACATGCTGGAAGAACAAAGGCACCAAATCAGAGGAGGAAGGCAATTTAACCAAGGGCACCAGATGGACCATTTTAGAAAAGCAATCACAGACCACCCAAATGACTGACATCTTTTGAGAAACGGGAAGGTCAGAAATGAAATCCATCGAAATATGTGTCCAAGGCCTCTTTGGGACCGGCAAGGGCAAAAGCAACCCACTGGCACGTGAACAGCAGGGCTTAGCCCTAGCACAAATCCCACAGGACTGCACGAAAGTACGTACATCCCGTGACAGAGATGGCCACCAGAAGGATCTAGCCACTAACTCTCTGGTACCAAATATTCCAGGATGACCAGCCAACACCGAACAATGAAGTTCAGAGATAACTTTAGTAGTCCACCTATCAGGGACGAACAGTTTCTCCGCCGGACAACGATCAGGTTTATTCGCCTGAAATTTTTGCAACACTCGCCGCAAATCAGGGGAGATGGCAGACACAATGACTCCTTCCTTGAGGATACTCGCCGGCTCAGATGAACCCGGAGAGTCGGGCATAAAACTCCTAGACAGAGCATCCGCCTTCACATTTTTAGAGCCCGGAAGGTACGAAATCACAAAATCGAAGCGGGCAAAAAATAACGACCAACGGGCCTGTCTAGGATTCAAGCGCTTGGCAGACTCGAGATAAGTAAGGTTCTTATGATCAGTCAATACCACTACGCGATGCTTAGCTCCTTCAAGCCAATGACGCCATTCCTCGAATGCCCACTTCATGGCCAGCAACTCTCGGTTGCCCACATCATAATTACGCTCAGCAGCCGAAAACTTCCTGGAAAAGAAAGCACATGGTTTCAACACTGAGCAACCAGAACCTCTCTGTGACAAAACCGCCCCTGCTCCAATCTCAGAAGCATCAACCTCGACCTGGAACGGAAGAGAAACATCTGGTTGACACAACACAGGGGCAGAACAAAAACGATGCTTCAACTCCTGAAAAGCTTCCACAGCAGCAGAAGACCAATTAACCAAATCAGCAGCCTTCTTGGTCAAATCGGTCAATGGTTTGGCAATGCTAGAAAAATTACAGATGAAGCGACGATAAAAATTAGCAAAGCCCAGGAATTTTTGCAGACTTTTCAGAGATGTCGGCTGAGTCCAATCCTGGATGGCTTGGACCTTAACCGGATCCATCTCGATAGTAGAAGGGGAAAAGATGAACCCCAAAAATGAAACTTTCTGCACACCGAAGAGACACTTTGATCCCTTCACAAACAAAGAATTAGCACGCAGGACCTGGAAAACCATTCTGACCTGCTTCACATGAGAATCCCAATCATCTGAGAAGATCAAAATGTCATCCAAGTAAACAATCAGGAATTTATCCAGATACTCACGGAAGATGTCATGCATAAAAGACTGAAACACAGATGGAGCATTGGCAAGTCCGAACGGCATCACTAGATACTCAAAATGACCCTCGGGCGTATTAAATGCAGTTTTCCATTCATCTCCTTGCCTGATTCTCACCAGATTATACGCACCACGAAGATCTATCTTAGTGAACCAACTAGCCCCCTTAATCCGAGCAAACAAGTCAGATAACAATGGCAAGGGATACTGAAATTTAACAGTGATCTTATTAAGAAGGCGGTAATCAATACATGGTCTCAGCGAACCATCCTTCTTGGCTACAAAAAAGAACCCTGCTCCCAGTGGTGATGACGATGGGCGAATATGTCCCTTCTCCAGGGATTCCTTCACATAACTGCGCATAGCGGCGTGTTCAGGCACGGATAAATTAAATAATCGACCTTTAGGGAATTTACTACCAGGAATCAAATCGATAGCACAATCACAATCCCTATGCGGAGGTAGGGCATCGGACTTGGGCTCTTCAAAGACATCCTGATAATCAGACAAGAACTCTGGGACCTCAGAAGGAGTGGATGACGAAATAGACAAAAATGGAACATCACCATGTAGCCCCTGACAACCCCAGCTGGATACCGACATAGAGTTCCAATCCAATACTGGATTATGGGTTTGCAGCCATGGCAACCCCAACACGACCACATCATGCAGATTATGTAGCACCAGAAAGCGAATAACTTCCTGATGTGCAGGAGCCATGCACATGGTCAGCTGGGTCCAGTACTGAGGTTTATTCTTGGCCAAAGGTGTAGCATCAATTCCTCTCAACGGAATAGGACACCGCAAAGGCTCCAAGAAAAACCCACAACGTTTAACATAATCCAAATCCATCAGATTCAGGGCAGCGCCTGAATCCACAAACGCCATGACAGAATACGATGACAAAGAGCATATCAAGGTAATGGACAGAAGGAATTTGGATTGTACAGTACCAATGACGGCAGACCTATCGAACCGCTTAGTGCGCTTAGGACAATCAGAAATAGCATGAGTGGAATCACCACAGTAGAAACACAGACCATTCAGACGTCTGTGTTCTTGCCGTTCAACTCTGGTCATAGTCCTATCGCACTGCATAGGCTCAGGTTTAATCTTAGACAATACCGCCAAATGGTGCACAGATTTACGCTCGCGCAAGCGTCGACCGATCTGAATGGCCAAAGACATAGACTCATTCAAACCAGCAGGCATAGGAAAACCCACCATGACATCCTTAAGAGCCTCAGAGAGACCCTTTCTGAACAAAGCTGCCAGCGCAGATTCATTCCACAGAGTGAGTACTGACCACTTCCTAAATTTCTGACAATATACTTCTATATCATCCTGACCCTGGCACAAAGCCAGCAAATTTTTCTCAGCCTGATCCACTGAATTAGGCTCATCGTAAAGCAATCCGAGCGCCAGGAAAAACGCATTGACATTACTCAATGCAGGGTCTCCTGGCGCAAGAGAAAATGCCCAGTCCTGAGGGTCGCCGCGCAAAAAAGAAATAATAATCAAAACCTGTTGAATAGGATTACCAGAAGAATGAGGTTTCAAGGCCAGAAATAGCTTACAATTATTTTTGAAATTAAGAAACTTAGTTCTATCACCAAAAAAACAAATCAGGAATAGGAATTCTTGGTTCTAACATAGATTTCTGATCAATAGTATCTTGAATCCTTTGTACATTTGTAACGAGATTATCCATTGAAGAGCACAGACCCTGAATATCCATGTCCACACCTGTGTCCTGAAACACCCAAATGTCTAGGGGAAAAAAAAGACTGAACACAGAGCTGAGAAAAAAAAATGATGTCAGAACTTCTTTTTTCCCTCTATTGAGAATAATTAGGGGGTCTCCTTGTACTGTTTTGTAGGCAATCCAGTGACAGTGTGCCAGCAATCAGAGCACATACAGTGATCTGACAATAACCCAAAAACAATAGAACGAGGTCTGAGACGTGGAATCTCTGTAGACCGCAATACCTGAACCTATCCTAAACACAACTAAAGGCAGCTGTGGATTGCGCCTGTCACTACCTATGCAACTCGGCACAGCCTGAGGAGCTGACTAGCCTGAAGATAGAAAAACAAGCCTGACTTGCCTCAGAGAAATACCCCAAAGGAAAAGGCAGCCCCCCACATATAATGACTGTTAGCAAGATGAAAAGACAAACGTAGGGATGAAATAGATTCAGCAAAGTGAGGCCCGATATTCTAGATAGAGCGAGGATAGCAAGAGAACTTTGCAGTCTACAAAAAACCCTAAAGCAAAAAACCACGCAAAGGGGGCAAAAAGACCCACCGTGCCGAACTAACGGCACGGCGGTGCACCCTTTGCGTCTCAGAGCTTCCAGCAAAAACGAATAGACAAGCTGGACAGAAAAAGTAGCAACAAAAGCAAAGAAGCACTTATCTAAGCAGAGCAGCAGGCCACAGGAAAGATCCAGAAGCTCAGGTCCAACACTGGAACATTGACAAGGAGCAAGGAAGACAGAATCAGGTGGAGTTAAATAACAAAGCAGCCAACGAGCTCACCAGAACACCTGAGGGAGGAAGCTCAGAAGCTGCAGTACCACTTGTGACCACAGGAGTGAATTCAGCCACAGAATTCACAACAGAGTCCCCCACTACCAGCACCTGTCAGGCCTGCCGTGCTCTCCTATTTCTCTCCTTACTGTAGCAGTCACTCCTCCGGCTTTCAGAGGACATGCCTGGCTGCAGCAGTGCTACCCCTGTACTGGCACCCCCCTCATCTGCCAACTTAGCAAACTTATTGGGGTGTGCCAGATCAGGACTAGCCTCCCTGGCACTCTTCCCTCTACCCGGCCTTCTAACTGTCACCCAGCTTGCTACTTCACTGTCCTGCAGCTCCATCCTACCATCCCCCTCTCATCTATCCCATTGAGCGTCTGCTCAGTGAGCAGAAGACTCCTTTCCATATTGTCAATGGATCTCCGTGTTGCCAGCTGCACATTTAGATTCAAAATCTGGCAGGTTATATTATACTTACCCAGGGGCGGTCCCGCTGCGGTCAGGGTCCGATGGGCGTCGTGGTCCGATTCGGGGCCTCCCATCTTCTTACGATGATGTCCTCTTCTTGTCTTCACGCTGCGGCTCCGGCGTACTTTGTCTGCCCTGTTGAGTTCAGAGCATGGTACAGCAGTGCGCAGGCGCCGGGCCTCTCTGACCTTTCCCGGCGCCTGCGCACTGCAGTACTTTGCTCTGCCCTCAACAGGGCAAACAAAGTACACCTGTGCCGCAGCGTGACTACAAGAAGAGGACGTCATCGTAAGATGGGAGGCCCCGGACCGGACCGCAACACCCATCGGACCGGACGGCAGCAGGACTGCCCCTGGGTATAATCTAACCTCTTTTTCTCATTTTTTAGGATACATCAGGGGCTTATCTACAGCATTCCAGAATGCTGTAGATAAGCCCCTGATGCTGGTGGGCTTAGCTCACCTTCGATTTTGGGGGTGACAGGTTCACTTTAACTAAAACCACTATCAACTAGAATTGTTTTATTTTACAGACTCCAACTTAGAGATTGGAACCTACAAAGAGCAGATCGTAGGAAGAGCCTTAGGACCATATTCACACGTTGAATATTTGGTGAGTTTTTTACACCAGTATTTGTAATCCAAAACCAGGAGTGGGTGATAAATGGGTGACGTGTTTCTATTATACTTTTCCTCTGATTGTTCCTTTCCTAGTTTAAGCTTACAAATACTGATGTAAAATACTGATCAAAAACTGAACTTGTGAACGTGGCCTAATAACACTATCCTGGTATGAACAAATGTCTTAAGTGAGGTTGTCGTAAACATTGATTCCCCTTTTATCTATTCATCCACTCTATTTACCCCCTATCTTGTTCTTGTTAAGTTTACCCAAACATTAAAACAAAAATATAAGATATTATGCAATTTTCACACAGGCCAGAAAGCCTTTCACTAGACTTGCAATTCCTGCTCTGTATAGAAGAATTTTCAGCAGTCTCATTATAATCACAGAGAAGTGTCACCTTTCACTGCAATCCTATGCACTGAATATGACTAGATCCACCAATTACAATAGGTGATGTTACAGCTCGCCACCTACCCCTCCATTTATAATGCGCTGATGACGGTATGCTCATTTATTAGTTTCCTGCAATTCAGCAGGGTCTGAGATAGTCTATTGCTGCTAGAGATGGGAGAATCGATTCACAGGGCTCCCTGTCAATCAACCAGGTCAATAATCTGTGACCGCTGGACGGGAGCCCAGCAAATCTCTTTAATCTTCACATTCCCAGCACCTCTTTAGATTTGCTTGGCTGGTGAGACGTCATTATTGCGGCGTGACACACACACGATTTTGCACCAGCCCAGCTAACCAAACGAGGAGTGCCTAGACTCGGACTAGCTCACAGGAGAATCCCCCAGTGGGTCCCCATGCAGAAGTGGGCCACCACCCTCTTATATGAGCATTTCTTGGCACAATACACGTAATTTACTATATACAAAGGCAGCTTCTTATTAATTTAGCAATCTACCCAGTTTATTTCCATAGAAATTTGTAAATGAGGGTAAAGTCATATTTGTATGTAGCTGAAAAGTGGGGCGCTGGAGTTGTTTTTACCTTTGGCACCCCACTGCAAGTGTCCAATAAGAAGTAATAGTGTTATATTAGATCAGGTGATCAGTGAGAGAAGTGGAAGATTTTGTATTTTTTTTTAAATAGTGATTTGAAAAAAAACCATAAAAAATGTTTAAAAATACATTGAACATAAAAACCTGTTTTGAGCAATAGGTTGTTTCCCCTTCACTTTAAAGGAAAAAAAAACAAGTGTATGAGGTGGCACAGATAGATGGTACTTCCTAAGACAGTATATTTGAAAATTGTTCCAAATTGTTATAGTGGTGGACAGGTTTATGGTAGAAACGATTAGCCAGGCATTCACAAGACCTCCAAAAATAATTGACTATCAAACGTTGCGGAAGTGGGAAGCGGGAGGCACTGTGAAAGCCTACATTGTGCTGTTGCTGGTCCATATGTGATATGGAAGATGAGGCACGTCTGTACAGAAAACAAATGGTGGACTATCAAATATTAAGAGGGGCTTTACTGTGAACAACATTACAATAAACATGTTACATAAAAGCATTTTATTCATTTAGAAAAAAACAAATATTTAACATTTGTTCATATCACTCAAATCAAATTCCCCATTAGTTAACAATTCTGGATCAAGTTTTCTTAGAACTATGCAATGTTCTTCTGTTATTCTTCCAAAAAATGTATGAATTCCCATTCTTCTACACAGTCTGGCACTGTCAGCACTTACTGGAAGGTTTCGGGTTGCGTAGAGTAACACCCCCGAATGGTAAATATCAACTATGTATACATTTCCAAGAAGAATAACAGGAGCAGCACAATATAGAGTTGCAAGTAAAGATATTCCAGAATTATTCATGAAGAAGTATTTTCTAAAACAGACATGTCAGTAGTGCTGACTGATCTTCTTTCAAGTAAATAAGAATAAATTACCCCCGCATCCCCCAAAAAAGGACCTACTCGTCTGAGCACATTTTCGGCTGTGGTCGTCTCCTCATGGGCACATTTCATCAAATAGAAGAGATTCATTCTACAATCACTATCTACTTCAACACTGCCATCTAGGAACAAGAAAATATCAATTGAAGTACTGTTTTCTACAAAAAGTTTCATTTTATAAAAGAAAGTCTTGGATTTGACAGAAATCACCCTTTAGTGGATTGAAACCTTATAACCATTAACTCAGTGAGTTTTCCAATGCCTATTCAACTGACTCTTAAGTCCAAAGCATTTCCCACAATCAGGGCATGAAAATTTTTTCTCGCGCATGTGTGTCTTTTCATGGTTTACACAATGTGAACTGCGAGCAAAGCTTTTTCCACAGTGCTTGCAGGAATACGGTTTTTCACCAGTGTGGGAACGCTGGTGTTTGACTAGATGGGACCTTTCAATGAAGCGTCTATCACAGTAAGCACAAGAAAATGGCCTCTCCCCAGTATGTGTTCTCTGATGTACCATAAGGTGAGACTTAAATTTGAAGCTTTTGCCACATTCTCCACATGGAAAAGGTTTCTCTCCTGTGTGAAACCTCCTATGAGTTACCAAATTTTCCTTGTTGGTGAAGCACTTCCCACATTCAGTACAAAGAAAGGGTTTCTCCCCTGTGTGAATGCGCTTATGGCGGGACAGATGCGAGCTCTTAACAAAGGACTTTCCACATTCAGTACAAGTGAATGGTTTCTCCCCTGTGTGAATTCTATGGTGTTTGAGTAGGTTTGCCTCGCAGGAAAACATTTTCCCACATTCAGAACAAGAGAATGGCTTCTCACCACTGTGAATTCTCCGATGCGTTTCAAGATTAACGAGACGGGGAAAACGCTTTCCACAGTCGAGACAAGCGAATGGCTTTGATTCAGTGTGGGCCCTTTGGTGCTGAAGAAGAGGTAGCTTGTGAGAGAAAAAGCTACCACAGATGTTACAGCTGAACACCCGGGTGTGGGTCTTTTGGTGGGACAAGTGGGCGGCTTTGTTCTGGAACATTTTGCCACACTCTCTACATTTAACAGAAAAAAAAATGTCTTCATCTTCCTCACTATTTGTCATCATGTGATCATCGTTGACGTCAGATGTATAGTTTTCTGGAAGATGCCAATCTTCGTCTTGCCCATTTAACTTTCTACGGGAGGTAGTCTTCTTAACCTTTCTTCTCACATATTTCCGTTTCTTTCGTGGTGCTTTTACCTTTGGTGGTTGTGGTTTACTAGGGGTTGTATCCCTGAGAGCTGCTCGACCTGTAAGCAGAAAGATTGATTGCATTTCAGGATGACGGAATTAACATATGATGACCTTCACTTTTTTTAAAAAACAGAAAAACGTGTGCCCGGCAGCCAAGACAAGGCTATTCTTATTGCCGAGAACCTGCCTAATGTGAATCCTCTCTTAGGCTGAAGCCTACATATATATATGGGAATGTAGATGACAGTCAGACTTTTGATATTTGTATGCACTGGCTCTGACTGAGCACTCCTCCCTTCCACCTCAGGTGTTTTTAATTACAGCAGAATCCTACCTTACCATATAAATGCAGGCCTTAGCCCAGGGGTCTCAAACTGCATTCCTCGAGGGCTGCAAACCATACGTGTTTTCATGATATTCTTAGCATTGCACAAGGTGCTGTAATCATTATGTGTGTAGGTGATTAAATTATCACCTGTGCAGTACAAGGAAATCCTGAAAACATGACCTGTTTGCAGCCCTTGAGGAATGCAGTTTAAGACCTCTGCCTTAGCCTAAGGCTACGTTCACATTAGCGTTGCGCGCCGGTGTGTCGGCGACGCAACGCGCGACGCACCAAAAACGCGCGCAAAAACGCTGCGTTTTGCGAAGCGTGCGTCGTTTTTTGACGAAAATCGGACGCACGAAAAATGCAACTTGTTGCATTTTCGTGCGTCCGACGCTAGCGTCGAAAACGACGCACATGTCGAAAAACGCTAACAAAAAAACGCACGCGTCCCCTATGTTAAACATAGGGGCGCGTCGCCGCTGCGTCGCCGACGCAACAGCGACGCACATTAGCGTAACGCTAATGTGAACGTAGCCTAAGAGAGGATTTACATTAGGCAGGTTCCCAGCAAAGAGAATCGCCTTATCATGGCTGTAGGGTACACATGAATTAGCCAATTTACATGCTAAGTATTCTCAATTTTTCCAATTTTCTAGAGCAGTAATGAAATTCAAATATTTTAATGTTTGCATGCTATAGCGCTACAGAGTGCTACTTTATTTGTTAGTTATATATGGATGTGGCTACTCTTAGTAAGCACCTGTACACGCCTGTTTTCTGTTTAGGAAGTGATGGCCAGTCTTTTGATATTTGTATACATAGTCTCTCTGACAAAGAGGCCAAATGTTCAAAAGTTTCCAATTATGGCTGACTTTTAATCTAGGTTCAAAACATGTCAGCAAACAGTAAAGGAATTTATCATCATGACTCATGCCAAAAAAATTGTTCATGCCCATCAGGTGTTTGTACGAGTCAGGTGAACTATAGGATAACCTAACCTTCAAAACAAGGGTTTAGGTGCCCACATCATCCATCATTAGGGTGCATCTACAAGCAATGTAAATGAATGTTCTACTTACGCTGTAATCGGAGAGACCTTGGCGATGCCACAGCTGGGCTGTTAAATAAATCTTCATGCTCTTTATAATAATCCCACTCATCTGTAGTGAAGTACACAGCTATATCTCCACTTTTCAGAGGGACCTAAAACATAACATAACAAACCCAATCATCCTCTATTCCTCCTAAACATGACATATATCTATTAGTCTGCTGAATCTGCAATGTCACATGCAAGTCTCATTGATGCAGCACGCTCTACCAATATAATGCAGATTTCCAGCTCAGGGAAGTGTTTTAAAACCGAGCTATTTAAGATGCAGGAGGTGTACCACTTGAAGTGTCACGTCTTCATGTACAAGTGCTTCTCACTAAATTAGAATATCATCAAAAAGTACATTTATTTCAGTTCTTCAATACAAAAAGTGAAACTCATATTATATAGAGTCATTACAAACAGAGTGATGTATTTCAAGTTTTTATTTCTGTTAATGTTGATGATTATGGGTTACAGCCAATGAAAACCCAAAATCATTATTTCAGTAAATTAGAATCATTAACAAAATAAAGGCTTCCTAAGCGTTTAAAAAAGGTCACTTAGGCTACGTTCTCACTAGCGTTGTGCGCCGCTGCGTCGGCGACGCAACGCACAACGCACGCAAAAACGCGGCAAAACGCACGCAAAAACGCTGCGTTTTGCGACGCATGGGTCGTTTTTTGCCGAAAGTCGGACACAAGAAAAATGCAACTTGTTGCGTTTTTTTGGTCCGACGCTTGCAGCAAAAAAGACGCATGCGTCGCACAACGCAACAAACAAAAACGCATGCATCCCCCATGTTAAACATAGGGGCGCATGACGCGTGCGTCGCCGCTGCGTCGCCCGACGCTAACCCGACGCACACTAGCATAACGCTAGTGTGAACGTTACCTTAGTCTGCTTCAGTAGGCTCCTGTTGTGAATTCTGTTGTCGGGCTCCCTCCTGTGGTCATGAATGGTACTTCGGCTGGTTCTATCCATGGACTTCCTCTGGTGGCTGTGCGTGTTTCTGAGTTTCCTTCCACAGGTGACGAGGTTAATTCGTTAGCTGGCTGCTCTATTTAACTACACTTAGATCTTTGCTCCATGCCACCTGTCAATGTTCCAGTATTGGTCTTGTTCACTCCTGGATCGTTCTTGTGACCTGTCTTCCCAGCAGAAGCTAAGTTCCTGCTTGTATTTCTCTGGTTTGCTATTTTTCTGTCCATCTTGCTATTTTGTTTGTTGTCTTGCTTGCTGGAAGCTCTGGGACGCAGAGGGAGCGCCTCCGCACCGTGAGTCGGTGCGGAGGGTCTTTTTGTGCCCTCTGCGTGGTCTTTTTGTAGGTTTTTGTGCTGACCGCAAAGCTACCTTTCCTATCCTCAGTCTGTTCAGTAAGTCGGGCCTCACTTTGCTAAATCTATTTCATCTCTGTGTTTGTATTTTCATCTTTACTCACAGTCATTATATGTGGGGGGCTGCCTTTTCCTTTGGGGAATTTCTCTGAGGCAAGGTAGGCTTTATTTTTCTATCTTCAGGGCTAGCTAGTTCCTTAGGCTGTGCCGAGTTGCATAGGGAGCGTTAGGAGCAATCCACGGCTATTTCTAGTGTGCGTGATAGGATTAGGGATTGCGGTCAGCAGAGTTCCCACGTCCCAGAGCTCGTCCTATATTATCAGTAACTATCAGGTCATTCCGTGTGCTCTTAACCACCAGGTCCATTATTGTCCTGACCACCAGGTCATAACAGGCTCCACAATCATGGGAAGACTGCTGACTTGACAGATGTCCATAAGGCAGTCATTGACACATTCCACAAGGACAGTAAGCCATTAAAGGTCATTGCTAAAGAAGCTGGCTGTTCACAGAGTGCTGTATCCAAGCATTTTAATTGAAGGTTAAGCGGAAGGAAAAAGTGTGGTAGAAAAAGGTGCACAAGCAACAGGATAACCGTAGCCTTAAAAGGATTGTTAAGAAAAGGCCATTAAAAAATTTGGGGGAGATTCACAAGGAGTGGACTGGTGCTGGAGTCATTGCTTCAAGAGCCACCACACACAGATGTATCAGGACATGGGCTACAAGTTTCGCATTCCTTGTGTCAAGCCACTAATGACCAATAGACAACCCCAGAAGCATCTTACCTGGGCCAAGGAGAAAAAGAACTGGACTGTTGCTCAGTGGTCCAAGGTGTTGATTTAAGATGAAAGTAATTTTTGCATTTAATTTGGAAATCAAGGTCCCAGAGTCTGGAGGAAGAGTGGAGAGGCACATAATCCAAGCTGCTTGAGGTCTGGTGTGAAGTTTCCACAATCAGTGATGAAATTTAGGACCATGTCATCTGCTGGTGTAGGTCCACTGTGTTTTATCAAGACGAAAGTCAGCGCAGCCGTCTACCAGGAAATTTTAGAGCACTTCATGCTTCCCTCTGCCAACAAGCTTTTTGGAGATGGAAATTTCACTCTCCAGCAGGACTTGGTACTTTTGGCAGTGTGGACAGGTGCCAATACCGGTTTAAAAACAACAGTATCACTGTGCTTGATTGGCCAGCAAACTTGCCTGACCTTAACTCCATAGAGAATCTATGGGGTATTGTCAAGAGGAAGATGAGAGACACTAGACCCAACAATGTAGGTGAGCTGTAGGCTGATATCAAAGCAACCTGGGCTTCCATAACACCTCAGCAGTACCACAGGCTGATCGCCTCCATGCCACGCCGCCATTGATGCAGTAATTGATGCAAAAGTAGTCCCGACCAAGCATTGAGTGCATCTACTAAACATACATTTCAGTAGGCCAACATTTCGGATTTTAAAATCATTTTTCAAGCTGGTTTTATAAAGTATTCTAATTTACTGAGATAACTTTTGGATTTTCATTGTCTGTAAGCCATAATCATCAACATTAAGGCCGGTTTCACATTCGCGTTTTGCTGATCTGCGGACTTTCTCCGTGAAGCCCCGCCCTTGGCCGCACCTCCGCTGCTAGCTCCGCCTACTTCTGCATGCGGCATGCATGCGGGCTGTGTACCTATCTTTAACATTAGGTACGCAGGTCGTGCCGCTATATGCGGATGCTTCCACATGCGTCGTTTTGACGATGCGGCTACCAGCGTAGGACGCAGCTTGTAGCTATTTTTTTTTCTCCGCATCGTCAAAACGACGCATGCGGAAGCATCCGCATACAGCCGCACGACCTGCGTACCTAATGTTAAAGCTAGGTACACAGGCCGCATGCATGCCGCCTGCAGAAGTAGGCAGAGCTAGTGGCGGAGGTGCGGCCGAGGGCGGGGCTTCACGGAGGAAGTCCGCAGATAAGCAAAACGCTAGTGTGAAACTAGCCTAACAGAAATAAATACTTGAAATAGATCACTCTGTTTGTAATGACTATATGATATGAGTTTCAGTTTTTGTACTGAGGAACTGAAATAAATTAACTTTTTGATGGTATTTTAATTTAGTGAGAAGCACTTGTATGTATTTCACTTTTTCAAGGAGTTACATTTAATTTTAAGAACAAAATATTTTATAGCTCAGTGTCTCTTTCCAAAAATGTTTTGTCTTTTTCTGGATGATAAAGGTGACATGATAAAACTAAAAATATCAATGGATATTGATATACTGTGCCCATGTGAAGTTCCTCACCTCTCCAGTCAGCAGCTGCAGTATCTCGGTAGTGAGTTCTAGGATCTTCTTGTCATGGTCTCTTCTCTCATGTGAAGCAGATAAAGGGCTCACGTTATTCAAGATGTCACCAGATTTACTCACCACCGTATATTCCTACAAACATACACGTTTCAATGAGGATTAGAATACAGCAATGTGCATGCTAACGCATTTTTACACCATTAACTTGAATGATTGAAAACACTGCAAAAACGCTGAATTTACATACTGCAGATTAACCCCTTTACCCGCAAGGGTGGTTTGCACGTTAATGGCCAGGCCAATTTTTACAATTCTGACCACTGTACATTTATGAGGTTATAACTCTGGAACGCTTCAACGGATCCCGGTGATTCTGACATTGTTTTCTCGTGACATATTGTACTTCATGATAGTGGTAAAATTTCTTTGATATTACCTGCGTTTATTTGTGAAAAAAACGGAAATTTGGCGAAAATGTCGCAATTTTCCAACTTTGAATTTTTATGCAATTAAATCACAGATATATGTTACACAAAATACTTAATAAGTAACATTTCCAACATGTCTACTTTACATCAGCACAATTTTGGAACCAAAATTTTTTTTGTTAGGGAGTTAGAAGGGTTAAAAGTTGACCAGCAATTTCTCATTTTTACACCATTTTTTTTTTAGGGACATCTCATTTGAAGTCATTTTGAGGGATCTATATGATAGAAAATAACCAAGTGTGACACTATTTTAAAAACTGCACCCCTCAAGGTGCTCAAAACCATATTCAAGAAGTTTATTAACCCTTCAGGTGTTTCACAGGAATTTTTGGAATGTTTAAATAAAAATGAACATTTAACTTTTTTTCACAAAAAATGTACTTCAGCTCCAATTTGTTTTATTTTACCAAGGGTAACAGGAGAAAATAGACCCCAAAAGTTGTTGTACAATTTGTCCTGAGTACGCCGATACCCCATATGTGGGGTAAACCACTGTTTGGGCGCATGACAGAGCTTGGAAGGGAAGGAGCGCCGTTTGACTTTTCAATGTAAAATTGACAGGAATTGAGATGGGACATCATGTTGCGTTTGGAGAGCCACTGATGTGCCTAAACATTGAAACCCCCCACAAGTGACACCATTTTGGAAAGTAGACCCACTAAGGAACTTATCTAGATGTGTGGTGAGCACTTTGACCCATTAAGTGATTCACAGAAGTTTATAATGCAGAGCCGTAAAAATAAAAAATCATATTTTTTCACAAAAATGATCTTTTCGCCCCCTATTTTTTATTTTCCCAAGGGTAAGAGAAGAAATTGGACCCCAAAAGTTGTTGTACAATTTGTCCTGAGTACGCTGATACCCCATATGAGGGGGTAAACCACTGTTTGGGCGCATGGGAGAGCTCGGAAGGGAAGGAGCGTCATTTGGAATGCAGACTTAGATGGATTAGTCTGCAGGCATCACATTGCGTTTGCAGAGCCCCTAATGTACCTAACCAGTAGAAACCCCCCACAATTGACCCCATATTGGAAACTAGACGCCCCAAGGAACTTATCTAGATGTGTTGTGAGAACTTTGAACCCCCAAGTGTTTCACTACAGTTTATAACGCAGAGCCGTGAAAATAAAAAATCTTTTTTTCCCACAAAAATTATTTTTTAGCACTCGGTTTTGTATTTTCTCAAGGGTAACAGGAGAAATTGGACCCCAAAAGTTGTTGTCCAATGTGTCCTGAGTACGCTGATACCCCATATGTGGGGGGGGGACCACCGTTTGAGGACATGGCAGAGCTCGGAGGGGAAGGAGCACTGTTTTACTTTTTCACCGCAGAATTGGCTGGAATTGAGATCGGACGCCATGTCGCATTTGGAGAGCCCCTGATGTGCCTAAACAGTGGAAACCCCCCAATTATAACTGAAACCCTAATCCAAACACATCTCTAACCCTAATCCCAACGGTAACCCTAACCACACCTCTAACCTTGACACACCCCTAACCCTAATCCCAACCATAAATTTAATCTAAACCCTAACCCTAACTTTAGCCCCAACCCTAACCCTAACTTTAGCCCCAACCCTAACTGTAGCCCTAACCCTAATGGGAAAACGGAAATAAATACATTTTTCTAACTTTTTAATTTTTCCCTAACTAAGGGGGTGATGAAGGGGGGGTTGATTTACTTTTATAGCTGTTTTTTTAGCAGATTTTTATGATTGGCAGCCGTCACACACTGAAAGACGCTTTTTATTGCAAAAAATATTTTTGCGTTACCACATTTTGAGAGCCATAATTTTTCCATATTTTGGTCCACAGAGTCATGTGAGATCTTGTTTTTTGCGGGACGAGTTGACGTTTTTATTGGTAACATTTTCAGGCACATGACATTTTTTGATCGCTTATTATTCCGATTTTTGTGAGGCAGAATGACCAAAAACCAGCTATTCATGAATTTCTTTTGAGGGAGGCGTTTATACCGTTCCGCGTTTGGTAAAATTGATAAAGCAGTTTTATTCTTCGGGTCAGTACGATTACAGCGATACCTCATTTATATCATTTTTTTATGTTTTGGCGCTTTTATACGATAAAAACTATTTTATAGAAAAAATAATTATTTTTGCATCGCTTTATTCTGAGGACTATAACTTTTTTATTTTCTCGCTGATGATGCTGTATGGCGGCTCGTTTTTTGGGGGACAAGATGACGTTTTCAGCGGTACCATGGTTATTTATATCCATCTTTTTGATCACGTGTTATTCCACTTTTTGTTCGGCGGTATGATAATAAAGCGTTGTTTTTTGCCTTGTTTTTTTTTTATGGTGTTCACTGAAGGGGTTAACTAGTGGGATAGTTTTATAGGTCAGGTCGTTACGGACGCGGCGATACTAAATATGTGTACTTTTATTGTTTTTTTTTATTTAGATAAAGAAATGTATTTATAGGAACAATATATATCATGTTATAGTGTAAAATCGCTGATCTGACACTTTGCTGTGCACTGTGTCAGATCAGCGATCTGACGTTGCACTCCTGGGGGCTGCTCTGAGCAGGTGCTGTGAAGCCACCTCCCTGCAGGACCCGGATGCCGCGGCCATTTTGGTTCCGGGCCTGCTGCAGGGAGGAGGAGGTAAGAGACCCTCGCAGCAACGTGATCACATCGCGTTGCTCCGGGGGTCTCAGGGAAGCACGCAGGGAGCCCCCTCCTTGCGTGATGCTTTCCTATACCGCCGGAACACTGCGATCATGTTTGATCGCAGTGTGTCGGGGGTGGTCCGTGACCGCTCCTGGCACATAGTACTGGATGTCAGGTGCGATAGCTGACACCCGGCCGCGATCGGCCGCACTCTCCCCATGAGCGCGGCCGATGGCTATGAGGTACTATCCTGTCGAGGGTCAGATAGGCCCAGGTCACCTTGACAGGATAATACGTCTAAGGTCAGAGAGGGGTTAAGGCTATGTGCACACGTTCAGAATTTCTTGGAGAAAATTCCTGAGAAAAACCTTTAGAATTGAGAGTCCTTAGTGGTTGATACCTTTTAATGGCTAACTGAAAAGATGGTAACAAATTGCAAGCTTTCGAGACTACATACGTCTCGAAAGCTTGCAATTTGTTACCATCTTGTCAGTTAGCCATTAAAAGGTATCAGCCACTGAGGACTCTCAATTCTAAATATTTTTCTATCTACTGGCTAACACGGTACCAAGATATATTTCTTTCCTGTATGAGAAAAACCTGAAATTTTCTGCAAGAAATCTGCATTCGTTTTTTGCGCGTTTTGATGCGTTTTTTTCCGGACATTTCCCAATGCATTTTACAGTGGGAAATCTGCAAAAAAACCCGCAAAATTAATGAACATGGTGCGTTTTTTACCGCGATTCGTTTTTTCGCGAAAAAAACGCATCATGTGCATAAAACATGCGGAATTCATTCTAAATGATGGGATGCATATTGTATGCTGTTTTTTGCTGTTTTATAGCGTTTCTATCATGAAAAAAACTTGAAAAATCAGCAACGTGTGCACATAGCCTTAATGGGGAAATAGTCTCCGGTAGGAGATGATGTGAAGACAAGACACCTTCTACAGAATAGCACCAGGGACACTACAATAAGTGCTGTAACTCACCTTTCCAGTCAGAAGGCTGATAATCTCCATTGTAAGATTTAAGATCTTTCCAGAGATTTGGTCCAGACCCTTGACCTCCACCGAACAAGGTGGCTGCTCCATGCTGCAGTTCCTAAGTACCCAAAAAACACATCATGTGGAAATGATGCAGTGGAACATGGTGAGCAACTACAATGATTAAGTGGAGAAGTGACTGCATAGAAAATGTTACATTTGGCTTAGGAAGCCTCTATAATCACCCATCATTAATTTGCCCAAATCGTTTCAAACGCCAATGATGCATTCACACAACCATATAGCAGTCATCCCTTGTAGACTGTGAGCCCTCGCGGGCAGGGTCCTCTCTCCTCCTGTATCAGTCGTGACTTGTATTAAGATTATTGTACTTGTTTGTTATTATGTATACCCCTCATCACATGTAAAGCGCCATGGAATAAATGGCGCTATAATAATAAACAATATTTTACAGTCTGCATTACGTACACAATCCCTATCTCTGCAGTGGGTCTCCTGGCCTGAACGAACAGCCTCAGTCATATACAGTATGATTCCCACCGTTCAGGCCAGTAGAGCCAAGATCGGGTCAGGAATTTCAGCCATAAAGAGGACTGTAAAATCTGGCCGCTATATGGTCATGTAAATGTACCCTTTAGGGTTACGGCCGGACAGTGTAGTGGCGGCACAGCATCTGGCACTAGGTGAGAGAGGTCATTCCTGGGAGGTGAGGGATTAGAATCAGCTGTACCCAACACATTTGTTCCAGGTTTGATTTGATTCTAGATTTAGTTTTTGGCAGGTGTCCGATAATAAGAACACCATTTGCTCCCCATGCATCAATTTCTGTAAGCAGGAACCATATAGGCTGCTGTTCTCTACATTCCCGCCAAGCATTGTTCAAGAATTACGTACACCTGCATGTGAACATATATTTCATAGGGATCCAAAAGAGCTGGCTATTTATGAGCCTGCTTATGGAAAAGAGGCGGCGATCACTAGGTGTGAGGCCACTGTCATGTGACTATAGCACGGTAGGTAGAGACATGCGCATCTTTCCCCCGCCTAAAAGAGCTACCACAGAAATTGTCCTCAGCTTCATTTGGAGATCAGTCACTGGCAGTGACGAGCTGAATTATTAGGGGCGCGTTACACTGGTAGGATGATGAGGCTTTGTGGGCACAGTGATGGCTGCAGTGCCAGTGGGTCAGCCCTACACCGCCGGGGCCATGGCCTTTACACCACAATATCCCCCTATGGCAGGACGTCCCCATGTCTTAGAATAATAAGACGGTGGTCTCCGTCCCATGGATATTATCACCCCATATACACGAGGGGGGCGGCCAGCGGCACCGCACCATGGACATTATCACCCCACATACACGAGGGGGGCGGCCAGCGGCACCGCACCATGGACATTATCACCCCATATACACGAGGGGGGCGGCCAGCGGCACCGCACCATGGACATTATCACCCCACATATACGAGGGGGGCGGCCAGCGGCACCGCACCATGGACATTATCACCCCACATATACGAGGGGGGCGGCCAGCGGCACCGCACCATGGACATTATCACCCCACATATACGAGGGGGGCGGCCAGCGGCACCGCACCATGGACATTATCACCCCACATATACGAGGGGGGCGGCCAGCGGCACCGCACCATGGACATTATCACCCCACATACACGAGGGGGGCGGCCAGCGGCACCGCACCATGGACATTATCACCCCACATATACGAGGGGGGCGGCCAGCGGCACCGCACCATGGACATTATCACCCCACATATACGAGGGGGGCGGCCAGCGGCACCGCACCATGGACATTATCACCCCACATATACGAGGGGGGCGGCCAGCGGCACCGCACCATGGACATTATCACCCCACATATACGAGGGGGGCGGCCAGCGGCACCGCACCATGGACATTATCACCCCACATACACGAGGGGGGCGGCCAGCGGCACCGCACCATGGACATTATCACCCCACATACACGAGGGGGGCGGCCAGCGGCACCGCACCATGGACATTATCACCCCACATATACGAGGGGGGCGGCCAGCGGCACCGCACCATGGACATTATCACCCCACATATACGAGGGGGGCGGCCAGCGGCACCGCACCATGGACATTATCACCCCACATATACGAGGGGGGCGGCCAGCGGCACCGCACCATGGACATTATCACCCCACATACACGAGGGGGGCGGCCAGCGGCACCGCACCATGGACATTATCACCCCACATATACGAGGGGGGCGGCCAGCGGCACCGCACCATGGACATTATCACCCCATATACACGAGGGGGGCGGCCAGCGGCACCGCACCATGGACATTATCACCCCACATACACGAGGGGGGCGGCCAGCGGCACCGCACCATGGACATTATCACCCCACATACACGAGGGGGGCGGCCAGCGGCACCGCACCATGGACATTATCACCCCACATATACGAGGGGGGCGGCCAGCGGCACCGCACCATGGACATTATCACCCCACATATACGAGGGGGGCGGCCAGCGGCACCGCACCATGGACATTATCACCCCACATATACGAGGGGGGCGGCCAGCGGCACCGCACCATGGACATTATCACCCCACATACACGAGGGGGGCGGCCAGCGGCACCGCACCATGGACATTATCACCCCACATATACGAGGGGGGCGGCCAGCGGCACCGCACCATGGACATTATCACCCCACATATACGAGGGGGGCGGCCAGCGGCACCGCACCATGGACATTATCACCCCACATACACGAGGGGGGCGGCCAGCGGCACCGCACCATGGACATTATCACCCCACATATACGAGGGGGGCGGCCAGCGGCACCGCACCATGGACATTATCACCCCACATATACGAGGGGGGCGGCCAGCGGCACCGCACCATGGACATTATCACCCCATATACACGAGGGGGGCGGCCAGCGGCACCGCACCATGGACATTATCACCCCACATACACGAGGGGGGCGGCCAGCGGCACCGCACCATGGACATTATCACCCCACATACACGACCCTGCGGTGCACCGGGCAGCCTGCATGACATGTAGTGACATCCTCTGGTGCCTGTACCATGGGAGGAGGAGGAGGAATGACAGACCCTCCTCCTGTGAAGGAGGAATGGAGTGCTTACCTCTAAGCATGCACAATGACAATGACCGGCAGCCCGCACCTACTGAGAGGATGTTCAGCCATCACTGACCTGCACCTCACACTCGGAGCCTTTGTTTAGTAAATCTGGGCCAGGAGATCGGGGAAGGAGGGACCAGCTGCGTGCGCGGCGCCGACTCCAGCCTGGTGTCTCCCCCACCACGCACCGCAATGCGCATGCGCGGGAACCTGTGGTACCCGATGCTGAGGCGCAGAGTCTGGTCCTTGTGTCACTCGGAGGCGACAGCGGCGTGTGAGGGTGAGGGAGGCGGTCATCATTACCGGCACACACCGGCATGCATTGTGTATGGCGGATAATGGGCGGCAGGGAAAAGCCTGCAAACCAGATAGTGCCGTGTGTCCATGCACCTCTCCATCCACAGGTAGCACTGTAACACCTCTATCAGTGCCAGCCAGCACCCTCCTAGTGCCAACCCGCACTCTTAGTGCCAGTCAGCACCTCCTAAGGCCAACCAGCACCTCTTAGTGCCAACTAGCATCTCCTAGTGCCAACCAGCACCCTCCTAGTGCCAATCAGCACCCTCCTATTGCCAACCAGCACCCTCCTGTTGCCAACCAGCACTCTCCTAGTGCCAATCAGCACCCTCCTAGTGCCAACCAGCGCCCTCCTATTGCCGATCAGCACTCTCCTAGTGCCAATCAGCACCCTCCTAGTGCTAATCAGCACCCTCCTAGTGCCTGCTAGAACCCTCCTATTGCCAACCAGCACTCTCCTAGTGCCAATCAGCACCCTCCTAGTGCTAATCAGCACCCTCCTAGTGTCTGCCAGCACCTACCTGTATAATCCGTGCCATTCAACATCATCCTCTATACACTGTGCCAGCCAGCGTCTACCTGTGTATTCTGTGTCGGCCAGCGTCTGCCTGTACATACCGTATATATTGTGACTGTTTGTGTCTGTGTATATCGTGCCATTCAGTAATAGTCTCGATATTCTGTGCTGGACAGTGTCTACCTGTATGTAGGTCTTTTATTATATAAAAATACTTCACGTGACACTAACTATGATACATTACAAATAAAGCACAACAGAACAAAACCTAACAAAACTCCAATCAGATGACAACAAACGACAAAAATCACAAAGAAATAAACCAGAAATGGAACCAAAATGGAGAAAGTTCATGACCTACAAATCAGGGACAAGAAAGAAAAATTCCAAAAAATAAAGAAAACAAAATTAAAAGACAACAAACAAGATACCCATAACTTACATGAATACCCCTGTAAAATAATAAATAATAAATAGTATAAAGTCATGTAAGACCCCCGGCCCAGCTTCATTCATACTACTATATACAACCCCAACTACATTCACACCATCCTATATACAATATTATCTACAATATATACACTATAAACATATTACAGTAAACCAATTTAACACCGCAAACATAGCAAAACCCTACTGGTCCCACTACCTTACCTTACAGCCACCCCCTTACACCACCACATTCACCCTACAGCAAACCTAAATACAATACAGTATACAAAATTAACAATTTTCTTTTTTTTTTTCTTCTTCTTTTCGTCTACGTGTATGTAATGTGCCAGACAGCGTCTGCTTCTATATACTGTGCCGGACAGTATCTGACTGTATGTACTGTGCCATTCAGTGTCTACCTGTATATACCGTGCCTACCAGCACCTACCTGTATATACTGTGCCATTCAGCGACTACCTGTATATACTGTGAGGGGCAGCGTATGCCTGTATATATTATGACTGCCAGTGTCTACAGTACCTGTATATACCATGCCATTCAGCATCAGCCTCTATATACTGTGTTGGCCAGCTTCTAGCTTTATATATCAAGCCAGCGAGCGTCTACCTGTATATACTATGCTATTCAGCGTCTACCTGTATACATTGTACCGGCCAGTGTCTACCTGTATATATCGTGCCAGGCAGCGTCTGCCTGTATATATTGTACTGGCCATCGTCTACCTGTATATATCATTCCGGCCACCTTCTGCCTGTATATACCTTGCTATTCAGCACCTGCCTTGTATATACTGTGCCGTGCCAGTGTCTACCTGTATATATCGTGCCAGCCAGTGTCTGCCTGTATATATCGTGCCAGCCCTGTCTGCCTGTATATACCATGCCATTCAGCACCTGCCTTATATATACTGTGCCGTGCCAGTGTCTACCTGTATATACTGTGCCGGCCAGTGTCTATGGATCGCCCCCAGACGCAGGGCCGCGGGTTACTCGGTACCGGTCCTCTGCTGGCTCAGTTCTGGGGATGTCACGGTGGCTGGACCCGGTCCGTGACCCTGCTAAGGGGCGCCCAATAAAAGGTGATAGGAGTCTGTCGAGGTTTCGTGACGCTACCTGTGGTGTTCGGTCAGGGTGTCCGAAGCTGCTTGGGGTCCGCTGGGGTGATGTGATGGCAGCTAGATGGTGTGACTTCCCACAGGTGAAGTATGTCCCCAGGGCTTCCCAGTAAGGTGGATGGTGATGGTGTGAGGTGCAGGCAATAACGAGGACACAGGGTTGCAGTCTCTTTACCTCTTTACTGAAGACTTCAGGATCCTCAATCCAGAGCACGATTAACATGGCTGTCAGAGACCGGCCGGTCCGATGGCACATCCAGAGTTCCCCTTGCAGGTGGAAATCGTTGCCTACCAATAGCGCCTGTGTGTTGTAGTGCTACCCTGCTCAGCATTCGGTATAGTCCTCACAACTTCTGTTCTAGTTCGTTCGTTCGTTCTTTCTAGTTCTTTCTCTTTCTTTCTATTTCGTTCCAGATGTTACTAGTTTCTCGTCCCCCAGGTATGTTATGGCTAGGACGCACCCGTATGACGGGAAGGCTCGGAGCTCTTCCGTGACCCTAGAGACGCCCCTCTCCACACGTTGCCCCCTATGTCTTCGTAGGAAATTTAAGGTAGACAGCCAACCTATAATTAACTGTCCTGCGGAGTTTGAAGTAAGGCATAGAGTCCGTTACTTCCTCGGTGTTCCGGCCACCGACTACGCGCCTCAGGATGTTGCCGTTCTCGGGGCACGACTCCTACTGGATCTCCTTTGTGCTGATCTCGTTTCTCACTGTTCCACAATGTCCTTCGCTTCGTGTCTCTTTCTTAGGATACCGCCGCAAGGAAGTGCAGGCGCGGTTCCGTAACCTTCTGTTCTGTTCGCTAGGTACCTGCCAGGTTCCCACGCCTGACAGGGACCCCCCTGACTCTTCTCCCTGCAGCACCCCCTGCCACGGGATGCTGCCTGAATCCAACCCAGTCAGCTTCTGATCTAACTTCCTATCCAACCCCTAGTTTTACCAGTGTGAGGAGTGGCCCAATAAATAAAGCCTTTTTCTCCCCCTAGTGGCCGTAGTGTGAAGTGTAATGTGTGCTGGTGATACCTGGTCAGAGAACTCCTTTAGTGCCATCAGACGTACCATCACTCCCCTTAGTGGCAGAGCGACGTTACTGCAATGACCAGATCTCTGGGGCGCTGCATCTACCTGTATATATCGTGCCAGCCAGTGTCTGCCTGTATATACCGTGCCATTCATCGCCTGCCTGTATATATCGTGGAGGCCAGCGTCTACCTGTATACATTGTACCGGTCAGCGTCTGAGTCGCGCACCAGGGCAATGGGTATACTCGGTACTGGGTCCGGTCGCTCTTAAAGGGGATGTAACGTGGCTGCGACCCAGTCCGTGGCCCTGGGCACTCAATAAAAGGGGAAAGGTCTTTTAAGGGATTTTGGTATAAAGTCTATTCGTGACACCACCTGTGGTTCTCAGTCAGTGGGACCGACGCTGCTTAAAGGGGTCCTCTGGGGTGGTGTTGCAGCAATATGGTGACGCTTCCCACACGTGAAGCGGGGTCCCCAGGGCTTCCAAGGTGTATGGCAATGATGGTGTATGCCAGTAAATAAGTGGAGGACACAGAGTTTGTAAAGTCTTTACCTGGTTTACTGGCAGGAGCAGTCCACAGTCCAGTATACCAGGCACGGGTGATGATGTGGTCCGGCTGGCTGGGCGGCAAAGGTGATCCCTCTCCCAGGTGAGGTCCGTAAGCCTTCCTACACACGCTAATATGCAAGGTCCCTGTTGCCTGTAGCTTGCTGGCAAAGTCCTCTCCTTCTTGTCCTAGAACAGGTACCTGTATGATGGGCAGCTTGAGCCATTTTACAGCTACTCTATCACGACCCGGGCTCTTCAGGTGTTGCTTCACCTCCAGGTGTGGTGTGACCAAATCACATACAGTTCAAAGCCCTCCGGTTCTGCTAAGTGGCCTAGAGTCCCACTAAAGCCTTGGGCTCCCGGTGCCCAGTTTCTGTGCTTCGGCTCTGAGGGTGCCCGGTCACAGTTCCCCTCTGAGCGCTTTTCCACTCCTGTGCTTCTTCCCTCACTCGCTCCACTACATACAACAACCACTTGGGTTCTCGTCCTTCCCTGGAGCTGCAACTTAGTCCTGGCTGCACAGCTCCGTAGTCTGCACTCTGCTCCAGACTTCCTTTCTCCTCAGTGTCTCCAACTGCACTCCTTGGTCTCCCTGGACCAACTAACTAACTCCGCCTCCAGGCCAGAACACTTAAAGCTTAGGGAAGCTCCCCTGAATCCGGGTCCTGAGCTCCCCCTTATGGCCTGGATTCAGAATGTGTTGTGTGTAGGTTCTTACCTGGTAAAGGGAATCCTCCTTGCCTCCAAGCATGATATCGCCCTCCCCGAAAGAAAGGCAACATCACTGTAACAACCGGTTACCTGGGGTGTTACATCTACCTGTATATATTGTATCGGCCAGCGTCTACCTGTATATATCATGCCATTCAGTGTCTGCCTGTATATACTGTGCCGTGCCAGTGTCTACCTGTATATACTGTTCCGGCCAGTGTCTACCTGTATATATCGTGCCAGCCAGTGTCTGCCTGTATATATCGTGCCAGCCAGCGCCTGTCTATGTACCGTGCCATTTAGCGCCTGCCTGTGTATACTGTGTCGTGCCAGTGTCTACCTGTATACACTGGACCGTGCCAGTGTCTACCTGTATATATCGTGCCAGCCAGTGTCTGTAAACACTGGCCGGTACAATATATTGAGGTAGACGCTGACCGGTACAATGTATACAGGTAGCCTGCCTATATATGTTGTGCCGGCCAATGTCTACCTTTATATATCGTGCCGGCCAGCATCTACCTGTATATAGTGTACTGATCAGTTTCTACCTGTATATCATGCTAGCCAGCATCTGCCTGTATATATCGAGCAGCCAGCGTCTACCTGTATATATTGTGCTGGCCAGTTTTTACCATATATATTGTACCTGCCAGCGCCTACCTGCATATATCATGCAATTCATGCATGTATATATTGTACCGTCCATTGTCTTTCTGTATATATCCTGCCAACTAGCGTCTGCCTGTATATACTGTTCCAGCCAGCTTCTACATTTTATATATCATGACAGCCAGTGTCTGCCCATATACCGTATATCAAGCCAGCGTCTACTTGTACATAGTGTGCCAGTCAGCGTCTGCCTGTATATACTTTACCAGCCAGTGTTTGCCTGTATATACCGTGTCATTCAGTGTCTGCCTGCCCCCTGACGAAGGTGTTCCGAAACGCGCGTTGGGGCGGACACATCGACCCCCGATTTGCCTGTATTCGCTTTCCAGATGATGTATTCATCTTACATTTACTTAGGCACCTGGGGGTCTCTGTGTCCCATTTTTTACCTTTTGTGATGGTTGTTCACAGTTGTTATTGTCTTCTGCCTTACACAATAAAGCACTTTTATTTATTATAAGACCTCAGGTTCTTTTGTTGGATTCGCCCTTCCCCCCTTTCACTGTATATAATGTGTCAGCCAACGTCTGCCTATATATACCGTGCCATTCAACGTCTACCTGTTATATCGCGCCAATCAGCACCCTCCTAGTGCTAGCCAGTGTCTACCCGCATATACAGTGGGGAAAAAAGTATTTAGTCAGCCACCAATTGTGCAAGTTCTCCCACTTAAACAGGTGCCATTACTACAGGTAAAGAAGTTACGGGTCTGTGAGAGCAAGATTTCTGGCATGTTTTTAGGTGACCAAATACTTATTTTCCACCATAATTTGCAAAATAAATCTTGCCAAATCAGACAAGATGATTTTCTGGATTTGTTTTCTCATTTTGACTCTCATAGTTGTGGTCTACCTATGATGTCAATTACAAGCCTTTCTCATCGTTTTAAGTGGGAGAACTTGCACAATTGGTGGCTGACTAAATACTTTTTCCCCACTATATAGACAATGGGAAAAATAACACTGCCGATTTTGAAGATTTTCCCACCTACAAAGAATGGAGAGGTCTGTAATTTTTATCATAGGTACACTTGAACTGTGAGAGACAGAAGCTTAAAAACATCCAGAAAATCACATTGTATGATTTTTACATAATTTGCTTTTTATTGAGTGAAATAAGTGATACAGTAGAAAAACAACTTAATATTTGGCACAGAAACCTTTATTTGCAATTTCATAGGTCAGATGTTTCCTGAAGTTCTTGACCATATTTGCACACACTGCAGCATGGATTTTGGCTCACTCCTTCATACAGATCTTCTCCAGATCTTTCAGGTTTTGGAGCTGTCACTTTTTTCATCTCCCTCAAAAAAATTTCTATTGGGTTCAGGTCTGGAGACTGGCTAGCCCACTCCAGGACCTTGAAATGCTTCTTACGGAGCCAATCTTTAGTTGCCTAGGCTTTGTGTTTTGGGTCATTGTTGTTCTGGAAGACCAAGCCATGACACACATCTTCAATGCTCGGAGAGAAGGAAGTTGTTGACCAAAATCTCGCAATACATGACCCCATCTATCCTCCCTTCAATATGTTACAGTCGTCCTGTCCCCTTTGCAGAATAGCACCCCCAAAGAATGAAGTTTCCCCCACCATGCTTTATGGTTGGGATGGTATTCTTGGCATTGTTCTCATCTTTCTTCTTCCTCCAAACACAGCAAGTGTAGTTGATATTAAAAAAGTTCTGTTTTGGTCTCATCTGACCACATGACCTTCTCCCATGCCTCCTCTGGATCAACCAGATAGTCATTGGCGAACTTCAAACTGGCGTGAGTAGAAGGACCTTGTGTGCCCTGCGGGATTTTAATCCGTAATCATGCAGTATGTTACTAACGGTAATGTTTGTGTTTGTGCAATCATCTTGTCTTTCTTCCATTTTCTAATACAGTAATTTCACCAACAGTTGTTGCCTTCTCACCAAACTGCTTGCCTGCTGTCCTGAAGCCCATCCCAGCCTTGTGCATGTCTTCAATTTTGTCCCTGGTGCCCTTAGACAGCTCTGTGGTCTTGGCCATGGTGGAGAGGTTGGAGTGTGATTGAGTATGTGGACAGGTGTTTTTTTTATACAGGTAACACGTTCAAACTGGTGAAGTTGATACAGGTAATGAGTGCAGAGTAGGAGAAATTCTTAAAGAAAAACTAACAGGTCTGTGAGAGACAGAATTCTTGCTGTTTTGCAGGTGATCAAATACTTATTTCATGCAATAAAATGCAATTTAACCCAATTACGCCCCAAGGTGGTTTGCACATTAATGATGAGTCCAATTTTTACCATTCTGAGCAGTGTCAGTTTATGAGGTTATAACTCTGGAACGCTTCAACAGATCCCACTGATTCTGAGATTGCTTTTACGTGACATATTTTACTGCATGATAGTGGCAAAAGTTCTTTGATATAACTTGTGTTTATTTGTGAATAAAATGGAAAACACAATACAAAGTAGTTAGTAAATAACATTTCCCACATATCTATTTTACATCAGCACAATTTTTGAAACAATATTTTTTTTTGTTAGGATGTTATAACGGTTAAAAGTTGACAAGAGATTTATCCTTTTTCCAACAAAATTGACAAAACTATGTTTTCAGGGACTACCTCACTTTTGAAGTGACTTTGAGGGGTCTATATGATAGAAAATACCAAAAAGTGACACCATTCTAAAAACTGCACCGCTCAAAACCACATTCAAGAAGTTTATTAACCCTTCAGATGCTTCACAGGAATTTTTGGAATGTGGAAGCAAGAATGAACATTTAACTTTTTTTCACCAAAAATTACTTTAGCGCCCAATTTTTTTTATTTTTACAAGGATAACAGGAAAAAATGGACCACAAAATTTATTGTGCAATTTCACCTGAGCATGCCGATCCCCCATATGTGGAGGAAAACCGCTGGTTGGGCGCACGTCAGAGCTCGGAAGGGGAGGATGTAAAATGTAAAATTTCCTGTAATCATTAGCGGATGCCATGTTCTGTTTCGAGAGCCCAGATGTGCTTAAACAGTGGAAACCCCCCACATGTCACCCCATTTTGGAAAATAGACCTTTCAAGGAATGTATTTATATGTGTGGTGAGCACCTTGAACCCCCAGGTACTGTTATGGTTTGCGGGTGCCGTGACCCACTGGGAAAGCCCCTGAGTTGCCAGAAAAGCAGAACCTCCCATAAGTTACCCCATTTTACAAACTACACCTCTCAATGAATTCATCTAGGGGTGCAGTGATCATACTGATATCACTGGTGTGTCACATAATTTTATACCATTGGGCAGTGAAGAGAAAATAATTACATTATTACCACCAAAATTTAATTTTAGCCCCAGATTGTATATTTTGACACAAAAAGTGGGTAAATATGGCACCATCATTTGTCCCACAATTCCTGCTGAACGTGGCAATACCCCATATGTAGCTGTACAATACTGCTTAGCCATACGGAGAGACCCGGATGGGATGAAGCCCTATTTGCTCCTGGAGCGCAGATTTTCCTAGAATAGTTTGCAAACTCCATATACAGAGCCCCTAATTGCTAGTAGAGTAGAACCCCTCAAGTTACCCCATTTTGGAAATTATACCCCTTTGGGAATTTATCCACAGATTTAGTGACGATTTGGCCTCCATTGATATTTCCAGAAATAAGCAGCAATGAATGTTGCCGAGTGAAATTGCAAACCACCGCTGTAGTGACCAGTACATTGTAGTGACCAGTACATTACAGTCACCAGTATGTTATGCCCAGCTAATGCTTCTGGAGACATGCACCCGTAAGTTAGGCAGGCTCTCAACGCTTCAGAAATGCCAAACATGTGAATACTGCATGTGGTTTAGGTACACTCCCTGACAGAAGTTATGTCGCTTATCCATGTTATGTAAATGAAAGCTTATAACCTGACGTTAAATTCATCCATTGGTTGTATAAATTATTCTTTTGAAAGCTGAAACCCTCCAAAATGTGGTTTTGGTTAAGGAAATAAATTGGCGTCAATGCAGAAATATTGATCAGTTAATGGACACCGAATGGTCAGGTTTTGGCAAGACAAAAGTTTTGTCGCCCACAGACAGTAATGTGATATTCAAACAAATAATTAACTTAAAATACAAATATATGTTGCGTAACATTGGTGAATGAAGTTGTGGTGCTATTAGAGTCATATTTAATATTTTGTGTGACTTCCATGAGCTTGATGGACTGCATCCGTGTGGCTCAACAATGATTCATACAATTTATTAATGAAGTCATCAGAAATAGCAAAGAATGCAGTCTTACATGCCTCCCAGAGTTCATCTAGATTCTTTGGTTTTGTCTTCCAAGCTTCCTCTTTCATCCTACCCCAAACATGCTCAATGATGTTCATGTCTGGTGACTGGGCTGGCCAGTCCTTGAGCACCTTGATCTTTTTTGCCTGGAGGAACTTTGTTGTAGACATGGATGTATGAGATGGAGCACCATCCTGATGCAGAATTCGACCCTTTTTATGATTTGGAATATAAGAGGTAACTAATACTTCTAGATATTATAGGCTATTGACATTGCCTTCCACTTTGCAAATGTTTCGCACACCCCCATACTGAATGTAACCCCAGACCATGATCTTTCAACCACCAAATTTAACTGTTCTCTGGGTGTATTTTGGATCCATACAGGCTCCAGTAGGTCTCCTGCAGTATTTGCGGCAGCTGTGGTGTAATTCTACTGAAGATTCATCAGAGAAATCCACCTTCTGCCACTTTTCCAGCGTCCTGTATAGCAGGCTATGGGACTTTGCAAATGTCACACAGTTTTTTATTTGCCTTTTGTTTAGTGCTGGATCCTGGGCACTGATTCGACCATGGAGGCCATTTCGGGACAGAATCCTACAAACTGTTCTAGTTGACACAGGGACTTGAGGTGACCAGGCCTGTTGGAGCACTGCTGCAGTGGAAGAGGGGCTTGCTTTGGATTTTCTAACCAACAAACGTTCCTCCTGAGGGGTCTGCCAGACCTGGGCTTGCCAAATACATCTCCAGTCTCTTCAAATCTTTTTTTTAACTCTTTGTACTTGACGCTGAGACACATTAAAGGTGCCAGCCACCTCTGCAGTGGATCTGGTCTTCAGCCTCTTGATAATGCAGGCTTTGGTCACAGGGTGGATTTTTGGCATGTTGTCAGAGCTCAAGTTGCAGTTCAAGTGAAGGTCTGGGGTGCTGGGTTTCTTTTAATACACACACACACTAATTAACCGATCATTTTCTGAGCACAGGCGAGGATGTAAACTAGAATTGGGTGCATTATATGACCAGGCGACAAAACTTTTGTCTTGCCAAAATCTGACCATTCTGTGTCCATTAACTGATCAATATTTCTGCATTGATGCCAATTTATTTTCTTAACCTAAACCACATTTTGGAGGGTTTCAGCTTTCAAAAGAATAATTTACACAACCAATAGATGAATTTAACATCAGGTTATAAGCTTTTGTTTACATAACATGGATAAGCAACATAACTTCTGTCAGGGAGTGTACACTGTGGTGCTCAGAAGGGAGGTGGCTTTAGGATTTGGGAGCGCAGAAATTGGTGAATTTCTTTTGAGGGGCGATGAGCCATTTTGCTTTTCCAGAGTCTTTGTGCTACCAGTAATGTGGAAGCCCCCTATATTTCCGTTAACAGATGACAGAGCAGAGTGGGGGCTTGATTTTTCTGGATTTAGTTGACGCTTTTATTGGGAACATTTTACATAACGTTTGGGATCACATTTAGCCTGAGCTGTAAGCTGAGCACTCACTCAAGGGGTTTCCATCTGTCCAAATGATGAAACCCCCGAGGGATCCATTCACTATAATGAGCCAGAAATATGAAGAAAACAGCCGCACAACTCGAATCTTCTGTGAAATAAAAAACCTTTGTCCTTTATTTCATTTGCACAATGTCGACAAGGTTATAAGGGAGAGATGTCAGCAGAACATGCAGAAAAAACAAAAGAGGACTACGGCAGTTTCGCGTCTTGCACGCTTCAGCAGTACATTCACTATAATGAGGCAGCAGAGTCACTCTGGACTCTGTCTAGCCTCTATTCAGCAATGTATTTTCAGAAGTGCACAAAACTGGCCAACTGCAATTTTATGCAGTCATAAGAAGACAGACATCACAGATCACAGGTCCTATGGCGTTCACAGTGCCTCCATCTGCCTCATTATAGGGAATCTTCCTGTCACGGGGTTACCGCAACAGTGTGCAGCCAGGAGACCGCAGCGTCTGATTGCTCCTACTCCGGCGCTGAGAAGAAGCACTTCTCCTTCATCTACCATGTTAGAAATCCTTGTGTTCACAGCTGAGCTCAGTTAGCCACTCCTTTTCCCTTTTTAATCTGGGCTCTGTTACAAATCCTTGTCAGAGCAAGCATTTGCTGCATGGCTAACGGAGGGAGAGGAGTTCATATGAGGAGAGTTGGAGGAGTTATCTGTGACTGTTGTTTGGTTTGTATTTGTGGTAATTCCCTATCCTCTATTTTGGTTTATTCCCCTACCTTCATGCCGTGGTGCATTCCTCTGTCATATGTGAGTGAATATTTTCTATGCCTGGAGTTTTCTGTTAACCCTTCTTTGTGTTGCCTTGTTTGTCGGGATGGTGTACTACGATGCACAGTAGTGCCCCTCTTCCCTGGGAGGGGGAAGAGAACAGACAGAGGGCTAACTTAGGAGATAAGGCAAGGGTGGAGGCGCCGGCATCTTCACCTTCAGAATTATCCTGAGGAGTAGGGTGAGCTAGGGATCTCGCTAGTGTTAGGGACAAGGAAGGGTCATCTGACAGCCTGTGTCATGACACTTCCGCTGGGAGTTCCGTCTGAATAATGTATTTCAGATATTTATACAGAAACCCCGGTGTGAGCGCTTATTGCACAGCGCCGAGCCTTACTGCGAAATTTGGGAGGCAGAATGAATAAAACAGCAGGTGAAAAATTGGTTTTATTTATTTTTTACTGTGTTACTGTGTTACTTGTTATGTTAACCAATTCAGTATCACGATGGACATGGAGGTCAGAGCACATACAGTGATCTGACAATAACCCAAAAATAAAGAACGAGCTCCGAGACGTGGGAACTCTGCAGACCGCAATCCCTGATCCTATCAAACCACACTAAAGGTAGCCGTGGAGCGCTCCTGACCAGAACCTAGGCGCCTCGTCACAGCCTGAGAAACTAGCTATTCCTGAAGTTAGAAAAATAAGCCTACCTTGCCTCAGAGAAATTCCCCAAAGGAAAAGGCAGCCCCCCACATATAATGACTATGAGCAAGATGAAAACACAAACATAGAGATGAAACAGATTTAGCAAAGTGAGGCCCGACTAGCTGAATAGAACGAGGATAGAGAAGATAACTTTGCGGTCAGCACAAAAACCTATAAATAACCACGCAGAGGGGACAAAAAGACCCTCCGCACCGACTAACGGTACGGAGGTCGTCCCTCTGCGTCTCAGAGCTTCCAGCAGGCGAGAAAAACCAATAAAGCAAGCTGGACTGAAAAATAGCAACAAAATAACATAAGCAAAACTTAGCTTTGCAGAGCAGCAGGCCACAGGAATGATCCAGGGAAAAAACCAGTCCAACACTGAAACATTGACAGGAAGCATAGATCAAAGCATCAGGTGGAGTTAAGTAGAGAAGAAGCCAACGAGCTCACCAGATCACCTGAGGGAGGAAACTCAGAAGCTGCAGTACCACTTTCCTCCACAAACGGAAGATCCCAAAGAGAATCAGCCGAAGTACCACTTGTGACCACAGGAGTGAACTCTGCCACAGAATTCACAACAGTACCCCCCCCCTTGAGGAGGGGTCACCGAACCCTCACCAGAGCCCCCAGGCCGACCAGGATGAGCCACATGAAAGGTACGAACAAGATCGGGAGCATGGACATCAGAGGCAAAAACCCAGGAATTATCTTCCTGAGCATAACCCTTCCATTTAACCAGATACTGGAGTTTCCGTCTTGAAACACGAGAATCCAAAATCTTCTCCACAATATACTCCAATTCCCCCTCCACCAAAACCGGGGCAGGAGGCTCAACAGATGGAACCATAGGTGCCACGTATCTCCGCAACAATGACCTATGGAATACGTTATGTATGGAAAAAGAATCTGGAAGGGTCAGACGAAAAGACACAGGATTAAGAACCTCAGAAATCCTATACGGACCAATAAAACGAGGTTTAAACTTAGGAGAGGAAACCTTCATAGGAATATGACGAGAAGATAACCAAACCAGATCCCCAACACGAAGTCGGGGACCCACACGGCGTCTGCGATTAGCGAAAAGTTGAGCCTTCTCCTGGGACAAGGTCAAATTGTCCACTACCTGAGTCCAAATCTGCTACAACCTGTCCACCACAGTATCCACACCAGGACAGTCCGAAGACTCAACCTGTCCAGAAGAGAAACGAGGATGGAACCCAGAATTGCAGAAAAACGGTGAAACCAAGGTAGCCGAGCTGGCCCGATTATTAAGGGCGAACTCAGCCAAAGGCAAAAAGGACACCCAGTCATCCTGATCAGCAGAAACAAAGCACCTCAGATATGTTTCCAAGGTCTGATTGGTTCGCTCGGTCTGACCATTAGTCTGAGGATGGAAAGCCGAGGAAAAAGACAAGTCAATGCCCATCCTACCACAAAAGGCTCGCCAAAACCTCGAAACAAACTGGGAACCTCTGTCAGAAACAATATTCTCAGGAATGCCATGCAAACGAACCACATGCTGGAAGAACAAAGGCACCAAATCAGAGGAGGAAGGCAATTTAGACAAGGGTACCAGATGGACCATCTTAGAAAAGCGATCACAGACCACCCAAATGACTGACATCTTTTGAGAAACGGGAAGGTCAGAAATAAAATCCATAGAGATATGTGTCCAAGGCCTCTTCGGGACCGGCAAGGGCAAAAGCAACCCACTGGCACGAGAACAGCAGGGCTTAGCCCGAGCACAAATCCCACAGGACTGCACAAAAGTACGCACATCCCGCGACAGAGAGGGCCACCAAAAGGATCTAGCCACTAACTCTCTGGTACCATAGATTCCAGGATGACCAGCCAACACCGAACAATGAAGTTCAGAGATAACTCTATTCGTCCACCTATCAGGGACAAACAGTCTCTGCGCTGGGCAACGATCAGGTTTATTAGCCTGAAATTTTTGCAGCACCCGCCGCAAATCAGGGGAGATGGCAGACACAATTACTCCTTCCTTGAGGATACCCGCCGGCTCAGATAAACCCGGAGAGTCGGGTACAAAACTCCTAGACAGAGCATCCGCCTTCACATTTTTAGAGCCCGGAAGGTACGAAATCACAAAGTCAAAACGGGCAAAAAACAACGACCAACGAGCTTGTCTAGGATTCAAGCGCTTGGCAGACTCGAGATAAGTCAAGTTCTTATGATCACTCAATACCACCACGCGATGCTTAGCTCCTTCAAGCCAATGATGCCACTCCTCGAATGCCCACTTCATGGCCAGCAACTCAATTTCGCTCAGCAGGCGAAAACTTCCTGGAAAAGAAAGCGCATGGTTTCATCACTGAGCAACCAGAACCTCTCTGCGACAAAACAGCCCCCGCTCCAATCTCAGAAGCATCAACCTCGACCTGAAACGGAAGAGAAACATCTGGCTGACACAACACAGGGGCAGAAGAAAAACGACGCTTCAACTCTTGAAAAGCCTCCACAGCAGCAGAAGACCAATTGACCACATCAGCACCCTTCTTGGTCAAATCGGTCAATGGTTTAGCAATACTAGAAAAATTGCAGATGAAGCGACGATAAAAATTAGCAAAGCCCAGGAACTTTTGCAGACTTTTCAGAGATGTCGGCTGAGTCCAATCATGGATGGCTTGGACCTTAACAGGATCCATCTCGATAGTAGAAGGGGAAAAGATGAATCCCAAAAATGAAACCTTCTGCACACCAAAGAGACACTTTGATCCCTTCACAAACAAAGAATTAGCACGCAGGACCTGAAAAACCGTTCTGACCTGCTTCACATGAGACTTTCAATCATCCGAGAAGATCAAAATGTCATCCAAGTACACAATCAGGAATTTATCCAGGTACTCTCGGAAGATGTCATGCATAAAGGACTGAAACACTGATGGAGCATTGGCAAGTCCGAACGGCATCACAAGATACTCAAAATGACCCTCGGGCGTATTAAATGCAGTTTTCCATTCATCGCCCTGCTTAATTCGCACCAGATTATACGCACCACGAAGATCTATCTTTGTGAACCAACTAGCCCCCTTAATCCGAGCAAACAGATCAGATAACAATGGCAAGGGGTACTGAAATTTAACCGTGATCTTATTTAGAAGGCGGTAATCTATAGAAAGGGCTCAGCGAAACATCCTTCTTGGCTACAAAAAAGAACCCTGCTCCTAATGGCGACGATGACGGGTGAATATGCCCCTTCTCCAGGGATTCCTTCACATAACTGCGCATAGCGGTGTGCTCAGGCACGGACAAATTAAACAATCGGCCTTTTGGGAATTTACTACCAGGAATCAAATTGATAGCACAATCACAATCCCTATGCGGAGGTAGGGTATCGGACTTGGGCTCATCAAATACATCCCGGTAATCAGACAAGAACTCTGGGACCTCAGAAGGGGTGGATGACGAAATTGAGAAAAATGGAACATCACCATGTACCCCCTGACAACCCCAGCTGGAAACCGACATGGATTTCCAATCTAATACTGGATTATGGACTTGTAGCCATGGCAACCCCAAAACGACCACATCATGCAGATTATGCAACACCAGAAAGCGAATATCCTCCTGATGTGCAGGAGCCATGCACATGGTCAGCTGGGTCCAGTACTGAGGCTTATTCTTGGCCAAAGGTGTAGCATCAATTCCTCTCAATGGAATAGGACACTGCAAGGGCTCCAAGAAAAACCCACAACGCTTAGCATTCTCTAAGTCCATCAAATTCAGGGCAGCGCCTGAATCCACAAATGCCATGACAGAATACGATGACAAAGAGCAGATCAAGGTAACGGACAGAAGAAATTTTGACTGTACTGTACCAATGGTGGCAGACCTAGCGAACCGCTTAGAGCGCTTAGGACAATCAGTGATGGCATGAGTGGAATCACCACAGTAGAAACACAGACCATTCAGACGTCTGTGTTCATGCCGTTCAACTCTGGACAAAGTCCTATCGCACTGCATAGGCTCAGGTTTAAGCTCAGGTAATACCGCCAAATGGTGCACAGATTTACGGTCACGCAAGCGTCGACCGATCTGAATGGCCAAAGACATAGATTCATTCAGACCATCAGGCATAGGAAATCCCACCATGACATCTTTAAGGGCTTCAGAGAGACCCTTTCTGAAAATCGCTGCGAGCGCAGCTTCATTCCATTGAGTGAGTACAGACCACTTTCTAAATTTTTGACAGTATACCTCTATCTCATCCTGACCCTGACACAAAGCCAGCAAATTTTTCTCTGCCTGATCCACTGAATTAGGCTCATCGTACAGCAATCCGAGCGCCAGGAAAAACGCATTGATATTACTCAATGCAGGATCTTCTGGCGCAAGAGAAAATGCCCAGTCCTGAGGGTCGCCGCGCAAAAAAGAAATAATAATCAAAACCTGTTGAACTGGATCACCAGAGGAACGAGGTTTCAAGGCCAGAAATAACTTACAATTATTTTTGAAACTCAGAAACTTAGTTCTATCTCCAAAAAACAAATCAGGAATAGGAATTCTTGGTTCTAACATAGATTTCTGATCAATAGTGTCTTGAATCTTTTGTACTCTTGCCGAGAGCTGATCCACAAATGAAGACAGACTTCTAATGTCCATCGCTACACCTGTGTACTGAACCACCCAAATGTCTAGGGGAAAAAAAAGACAAAACACCAAGCCAAGAAAAAAAAATGGTCTCAGAACTTCTTTTTTCCCTCTATTGAGAATCATTAGTACTTTGGGCTTCCTGTACTGTTATGTTAACCAATTCAGTATCACAATGGACATGGAGGTCAGAGCACATACAGTGATCTGACAATAACCCAAAAATAAAGAACGAGCTCCGAGACGTGGGAACTCTGCAGACCGCAATCCCTGATCCTATCAAACCACACTAAAGGTAGCCGTGGAGCGCTCCTGACCAGAACCTAGGCGCCTCGTCACAGCCTGAGAAACTAGCTATTCCTGAAGTTAGAAAAATAAGCCTACCTTGCCTCAGAGAAATTCCCCAAAGGAAAAGGCAGCCCCCCACATATAATGACTGTGAGTAAGATGAAAACACAAACATAGAGATGAAACAGATTTAGCAAAGTGAGGCCCGACTAGCTGAATAGAACGAGGATAGAGAAGATAACTTTGCGGTCAGCACAAAAACCTATAAATAACCACGCAGAGGGGACAAAAAGACCCTCCGCACCGACTAACGGTACGGAGGTCGTCCCTCTGCGTCTCAGAGCTTCCAGCAGGCGAGAAAAACCAATAAAGCAAGCTGGACTGAAAAATAGCAACAAAATAACATAAGCAAAACTTAGCTTTGCAGAGCAGCAGGCCACAGGAATGATCCAGGGAAAAAACCAGTCCAACACTGAAACATTGACAGGAAGCATAGATCAAAGCATCAGGTGGAGTTAAGTAGAGAAGAAGCCAACGAGCTCACCAGATCACCTGAGGGAGGAAACTCAGAAGCTGCAGTACCACTTTCCTCCACAAACGGAAGATCCCAAAGAGAATCAGCCGAAGTACCACTTGTGACCACAGGAGTGAACTCTGCCACAGAATTCACAACAGTTACTAGTGTGGTATAAGTGTGGTATAAGTGATTAGACGACTTTATTCTTTGGGTCGGTGCGGTAACAATGATACCAGATTTGGACGCTTTTTATTGCAAAAACTAGTTTATTCATCACCATATTTTGAGAGCAATAATTTTTCCATATTTTGGCCCACAGAGTCATGTCAGGGCTTGCATTTTGCTGGACAAGTTGATATTTTTATTGGCACTATTTTCAGACACATGACATTTTTTGATCGCTTTCTATTCCGATTTTAGGGAGGTAGAATAAACAAAAGCCAGCAATTCAGGAATTGTTTGGGGGAGGGGTTTATGTCATTTCGCGTGTGGCATAATTCATAAGGCAGCTTTATTCTATGTTTCAGTACAATTACTAAAATACCTCATTCATAATGTGTTTTATGTTTTTGTGCTTTTATACAATAAAAAACTATTTTACAGAAGAAAATATGATTTTTGCATTGTTTTACTCTGAGAGCTATAACTTTTTTATTTTTCCGCAGGTGTATGATGGCTTGTTTTTTGCAGGACAAGATGGCATTTCAGCATTACCATGTTTATAGCTGTCTTTTTTTTTTTTGCGATATGTCAATCTTAGCGAAGACAATCTCACGCTACCGCCTAAAAGCGAAGACACAAAAGAGAATAGTAAAACCAAAAACACTCAGTTTGAAAAAATGTTGCAGTAATCCGCAAGTGCTAGTAAAAGATGTAAAAAACAGGGTATTTGGTTGATACGTTTTTTGCAAAAAATGTATACTAAGCTGCTCTACCAATCTTCACGGTATACCCTTATCAGAGCAGTCCTAACTAATGTATGCAATCCCTATCTGATGTATTTAAAAACCTGATCATCTGTATATAACCTGTGTGAACAGGGTTCAGAGAGGAAAAATCCATGTGTGCATACAGGGTAGAACAGCTTTTGTGCAGATAGCCCAAGAGGAGTGGTGGAACTCCCCAGTCTTGTAGACACAAGAGAACAATTATGGAAACAGGAACACATGGGCTACTTGCACAGTGAACAAGTCTGTATGATCATGTTCACACACCACCAAGAAACCTGAAGACACAAAAGAGAATAGTAAAACCAAAAACACTCAGTTTGAAAAAATGTTGCAGTAATCCGCAAGTGCTAGTAAAAGATGTAAAAAACAGGGTATTTGGTTGATACGTTTTTTGCAAAAAATGTATACTAAGCTGCTCTACCATGTTTATAGCTGTCTTTTTTTTTTTTGCGATATGTCAATCTCAGCGAAGACAATCTCACGCTACCGCCTAAAAGCGAAGTAGCACAGATCTTGGGCATGCCTAAAGAGCTGATACCACCGAAGGCTGTCCAGTTGACGGTGAAACAGGGAAACAATTGGACAATGGCTGTGAATGTGTCTTCTGAACCAGAACCCTAACACCTACAGGAAGGACACTTGTGGAAGAGTGGACAAGTGGAAGATCTGCTTGGCTGATTCCAAAACGTGTTTGCCCTTCATGATGAAGATTGTGAATACCACGGCAATCACCCATGAAATTCCGACTGGAAATGCTGCACCTATTCATGAACACTACCATCAGATCCCACCACAAGTGTATCAAGAAGTGAAGGGAATGTTAACATGAATGTAACAGAGTGGAGTACATAGAGAAAGTCAAAGTCCATGGACAGCTCCCATTGTACTTGTGTGAAAAAAAGACGGGACTCTGTGTTTCTGCATGGACTAACGTAATTTGAACGCCTGTACCGTCTGGGATTCGTATCCCCTACTCCAAATTGAGGAATCATTGTCCGCTCTGGGAAATGCAAAATATTTCACGTTGTTGGATTTGGCCAGCGGATATTTGCAAGTCCCCATGTCCAAGCAAGACCGAGCAAAGACAGCCTTCATATTGCCTTTGTGGTTGTTTGAATTTAACCAGATGCCGTTTGGCCTAGCCAATACCCCCGGGACCTTTCAATGATTGATTGAGAGATGTCTGGGAGACTTAAACTTCGAAGCCACCATCATCTATCTGGGCGACGTTATTGTTTACGCAGCCACTTTTAAGGAATATCTGCAGAGACTGGAGCAAGTATTGAGTCGTCTACAGAAACATGGCTTGAAGGTGAAGCCTCGCAAGTACCATAATTTTGGCACCCAAATTGAATACCTTGGACATGTGTCTGTGGAAGTGGTGAGACCATCATGGGAAAAAATCGCAGCAATACAGGATGGGCCCACCCCAAATACTGTAAAAGATGTTCAGGCTTTCCTGGGACTCACCGGATACTATCGGCGATTTGTGAAGAATTTCACCTGCATTGTCAACCCTTTACTGGAATTGATGAAAGGAGTACCATCGGGTTCAAAGAATGGCGCTTCGAGCTTTGAAGATGGCGTTAACCAAGGCACCTGTATTGGCATATGCAGACTTCTCCAAACCATTTATTCTCCACACCGATGGAAGTCTACATGGGCTAGGAGCTGTGCTGTCCCAAATGCAGGATGGAAGGGAGCAAATAATCACCTACGCAATTCGGTCTCTCCACGACTCTGAATGAAACCTGGACAGTTACAGTTCTTTTAAGTTGGAACTGCTGGCATTGGTATGGGCCATGACTGAGAAGCTTGCTGAATACCTGTGCGGGTCCGAAGTCCTGGTGGGCACCAACAGCAACCCTTTAGCTCATCTCGAGAATGCAAAACTGGGGGCCCTGGAGCAGCGGTGGGTGGACCGGATGGCTAAATACCGGTATAAGATCGCTTACCAGAAAGCAGCTGAGAACACCCACGCAGATGCTTTGTCCAGAGTGATACATGAGCGACATGGACCCAACCGGGATGAAGAACTGGAGGCTGAAGAAATTCCTGAGTTCCGACCTTCCACCAGGACGATGGCGGCTATGCAGGAATATATTCAGACTGCACTCAAAGAATGTACCCTGGGGCGACCCCATGACAAATGGGTACAACTTCAGTAGGAGGATGGAGAACTCTCTTAGATAAGGCAGTGGGTGGCCCTGAAACAGCTGCCCAATTGAGTAGAGAGAGAGAGATGCCCTGTCCACAGGAACTTTGCAGATCCTTCGCTAGTGGGAGAGACTTCAATTGCTGAATGGCTTACTGTATGAGAAGATCAAGCTAAACCGAGAACTGGGAATCACCTGGCCGGTTGTGGGAATCACCTGGTAGATAAGGCAGTGGGTGGCCCTGAAACAGCTGCCTAATCGAGGAGAGAGAGACGCCCTGTCCACAGGAACTTTGCAGATCCTTCACTAATGGGAGAGACTTCAATTGCTGAATGGCTTACTGTATGAGAAGATCAAGCTAAACCGAGAACTGGGAATCACCTGGCAGGTGGTGCTCCCCGAAACGCTGCTTCATAAAGTGGCCATAGAAACACACGAAAGAGGGGCCCACTTTGGTCAAGAAAAGACATTTCAGTGGTTACAAAGGACTGTTTATCATCCCCGACTGAAGACTGCTGTAGAGGAAGCCTGCTGGCAGTGTAGAAGCTGTGAGTTAACTAAACCTCCAAAACAGAGAGCTCCTACGCAGACCATCGTAACTTCCGCCCCCTTGGAAGTGTTGATGATAGATTATCTTACTATAAGCCAGGCTCATCTTGAATACGAACATTGTCTGGTGATGATGGACCACTTCACTAAGTTTGCTGTAGTGACTCCGACCCAGGATCAAACTGCTGAATCCACGGCACAGGCCATCTATAGGGACTTCATCCAGGTTTATGGCTGTCCAAAGAGAATTCGCTCCGATTAAGGTGCCTGTTTCCAGGGGCGAATGATGCAAGAACTGCATCGCATGTATCAGATCGAGAAATCTCAGACAACGCCTTACCACCCTCAGGGGAATGGGGCCTGTGAACGGTTCAATCGGACCTTCATCCACATGCAGAGAATGCTAGAGGAAGACAGGAAAGTGCACTGGCCTGAACTTGTGGCTGAGCTAGTTTGGGTGTACAATAACCGAGTACATCACAACATTGGATACACACCCAACACCTTGCTATTTGGCCAACTGAGACGAGAGATCACCGAGCTGGAGTTGGATCCAGAGGAGGACTATCCAGGGACGGGGGTGTCCACCTGAGTCCGAGAACATCGTCACCATTTGCAAACGCTCCATCGGCTTGTGCAGACCAAGTTTAGGGAACTCGGACGCCCATAGACAGCTCCTCTACGAGGGACAGCTCTCAAGGTTGGAGATCGTGTGCTAGTCCGAGACAAACATCCTCGAGGAAAATTGAAGTATCAGTGGGAAAAAACCCATACCGGGATCAGCTCCGAAGGACCCGTCTATGAAGTTCAACTTGAAGGTGTAGAAGACGCTCCCACTCGGGTAGTTCATCGAAATATGTTTTGTCCTTGCCTCTCAAAGGACCCTACTCAAACAGAAGAAACACAAAGTGCATCTGAAGTACTTCCTCCTGCAGTTGACTCCTGAATTCTTCGACTCACCCCATGCTAGGGACAAGTTCTTGAAGTTCCAGAGATGTCTGGGATCTGGACACGTCCCCGTCCTCACCCATTCAACCTGACTCTACTTCGGAATCTGACTTATGCCACATCAAACGAGCAACAGCTGGAAGACCCCCATCAGATACAATCAAGACCAATTTATTTGACAGAGAATCATCCAAGAAATAGAAGTATGTCAACGGTTGTTACAAGAACTCTCGCCGGTGGAATGGCGAGCAAAAGGAGAGGGGGAGTGTTAGGTGTCAAGTTCCCACCGCTGCACAGGGGGAATCTCGAACCATGTCCACTGCGGTCTCCCATTCACATCCAGCCACAGTGGAACCTGCTCAGCAGAGTCGTCGATCCCAGCGTCTGGCTCAAGCTGATACAGTTCGCTTGGGTACTGCTACCTTTCCAAGCTTTGCCTTTGTAGCCAGCACTGTTCAGCAGCGAGCAGGCATTTCAGGGACTAAGTCCTGCTTTTCCCACACTGAGCATGCCCACAGGATGACCTCCCATTGGAGGACGGGGGTCACATGCTCAGGTCCTGTTGCGGTTCCTATTGGACCATAAGGAAGGTCCCGGAGTGCTACTGCTATAAAAGGTTCGCATGGGCACTTGGCCATGCGCTAGTATAAACTTATTAACTTGTGTCTGTGAGGATAAATGCGTGTCGATGGATGAAAGCTCCGAATCATTCCCATCCCTAGTGGTGTTCCCTGCTCGCAAATGAAGAGCTACCTAGCGCCCGACAGTGCTATCCTGCACAATTGCACAAGTTGCTGGATTCAGTTAGCAGCGATCGCCAGAGCGGCGCCGGCGCTTTCCTGACCCAAGTTAGGGTGGCTAGTGGTGTCCGCCAGAGCGGCGCTGCACGCACTCCTGTGCGGTAAATATTTACTTTAGTTTCCCTGGCACCGCAGTAGCGGTGTCGAGTGTAAGAGATCTAGAGGGACTCTTACCCTGAGTCTTGGGGCAGATTTCTGTGTCGCCTTGCTTGCTCTCTGTGCGGTATCGCGGCCCTGTGACGCAACAGGGTTCGCTTCCTTCATACCGGGTTAAGCTAACCCGTGTGTGTACTTACATTATACCGCTATATTGTCCGTCTTTACTAAGCAGCAGGTGTCTTAGCTGCATGGTGGACCCCGGACTGCGAACGCACCTTATATCATCTCCAATTATTATTTGGTGCGTTCCGCCAGTCCTAACATTACACTAACACCAGGGTCTGGCTTGTAATGGCGGACGAACAGCGTCTACACCGGTACATCCAGCAGTTGGAGGGTAGGTTGGCGGCTCTTGAGCATACAATCTCAGCTGTGGATGATACCGCGGTCGCTGTTCAGGCTGCTAGCGTAGCTGCAGCCAGTTTGTCCACTGCCACCCCTGCTCCGACCTTATCCCGTCTCCTGCTTCCTGATAAGTTTACTGGTGACAGCTGTGTCGGGGATTCGTGAGTCAGTGTGCCATACACCTTAAGCTCCTGGCTGCACGTTTTGCCACGGAGCGGGCAAAGGTGGGATTTATTGTATCCCTGTTGTCGGGCAGGGCGTTGGAGTGGGCAACGCAGCTGTGGGAGCGTGAAGATCATGTGGTGCAGAGTGCTCCAAGGTTTCTGGACTTTCTGAGACAGGTCTTTTTAGGACCTCGTGTCACCCATGATTCGGTGCTCCAACTGCTGGCTTTGACACATGGTTCAGCCATGGTCAGTCATTTTTCCATTCACTTCCAGACTTTGGCATCTGAGCTGGAGTGGCCGGATAAAGTCCTTATCCCTGTGTTCTGGAGAGGACTGACTGACCATGTGAAGGGCGCCTTGGCCACTAGGGAGATTCCTGCCACACTGGAAGAGCTGATAGCCATATCCACTCGCATTGACCTCCGTTTTCATGAGCGGGGCTTGGAGCGAGCCTAGTGTAGGCAGAGGTTTCGGCTGGCACCTACCTTTGCCAAACCTCTGGAGTCCCCTGTTCAGGCGTCTGAGCCCTATGAGGCCATGGAGGTTTCTCGAGTGGGTCCTAAGTCTCGGGCAGCTCGAATACCCATGGTCTGTAATGTCTGCCGGCAGTTGGACATTATACCAAGAAATGTCCACAGCGGCAGGGAAAACGACCGTGTCTAGTAACTGTAGGAGGAAGTTCACTAGACACAGCGGCGTTTTCCTCCAAATTGTCCTTCAAGGGGACAATTACCTTTGGCCCTTCCACTTTTATGGTCAAGCTTTGTATGGATTCCCAGGTGGAGGGAAATTTAATGTCCTCAGCCTTCGCCCAATGGCACACAATACCCCTGGTTATGCTAGTCAAACCAGTGACCGTAAGAGTAGTGAATGGGTCGACACTGCCATCACAAATTACACACCAGACTATCCCGTTTACATTATCCATGTCTCCAACCCATCAGGAGATCATTTCCCTTCTTGTCATTCCTGAGGGAATAGACGAGATTTTGCTAGGGATACCTTGGTTGCGGTACCACTCTCCACATATAGAGTGGTCCTCTGGGAGAATTCTGGGATGGAGTAAATGTTGTGAGGGTAGATGTCTGAGGGAGTGCGTTCAGGTTGCCACAACAGAGGTACCCACAGATCTTACCTCTCTCCCCAAACACTATTGGTCTTATGCGGACGTATTCTCCAATAGAGCTGCAGAGACTCTTCCGCCTCACCGCCTCTATGACTGTCCTATTGATCTCTTGCCTGGGTCAGAGCCTCCCCGGGGATGAGTCTATCCCCTGTTTCTCCCGGAGACAGAGGCAATGTCACTATACATCCAGGAAAATCTGGCAAGAGGATTCATTAGGATGTCAGTTTCACCTGCGGGGGGCGGGGTTCTTCTTTGTGCAAAAGAAGAACGGAGAGTTGCGTCCATGTATTTACTACAGGGTCTTAACGCCATCACCGTTAAGAATAAGTACCCTCTGCCTTTGATATCTGAGCTCTTCGATAGACTACGAGAGGCGAGGGTATTTACTAAGTTAGATCTGTGGGGTGCTCACAACCTGATTCGCATCCGTGAGGGGGATGAATGGAAGACGGCTTCTAATACAAGGGATGGGCACTATGAGTATCTGGTGATGCTCTTTGGGCTCTGTAATGCCCCAGCTGTCTTCCAAGAGTTTGTGAATGACATCTTCCTGGATATGCTCTCCACCTCAGTGGTAGTCTATCTGGATGATATTCTCATCTACTCTCCAGATATAGATTCCCACCGGAGAGATGTTTGCAGAGTCTTCGACCTCCTACGGTCAAACTCCCTCTATGCCATGTTAGAGAAGTGTCTGTTTGAGCAGGAGTCCTTGCCTTTCCTGGGCTATATCATCTCAGCTCAGGGATTAGCTATGGATCCTGCCAAGCTACAAGCAGTGATGGACTGGCAGGAACCTCATTCTCTCAAAGCGGTGCAGCGCTTTATGGGGTTCATTAATTATTATCGCCAGTTCATTCCCCACTTCTCCACTTTGGTAGCTCCCTTGGTAGCCCTCACCAAGAAGGGTGCAAATCCCAAATTGTGGTCGGAAGAGGTCTCCAATGCCTTCTTATCTGTTAAGTACCATTTTGCTAGCGCTCCCATTCTGCATCGTCCCAATGTAGATAAGCCCTTCATTATTGAGGTGGATGCCTCATCCGTCGGTGCTGGAGCAGTCCTCTTCCAAAAGGATGCTCAAGGTCGAAAGCATCCATGATTCGTCTACTCCAAGACCTTCACTCCGGCGGAGAGGAATTATTCCATCGGGGACAGGGAGTTGCTAGCAATGAAGTTGACCTTTTCAGAGTGGAGACACCTCCTGTATGGAGCTCGCTTTCCCTTCCAAGTTTACACAGACCACCAGAATTTGGTGTATTTGCAAACAGCCCAGCGGCTAAATTCTTGCCAGTCTAGTTGGTCCCTGTTCTCCTGGTTCCACTTGACCCTTCACTTCCTATCCAGGGAGAAGAACATTCACGCCGACGCTCTCTCCCGCTCCGTAGTGTCATCAGAGGAGGGGGAGGAAGAGCCTCGACTAATTGTCCCCCTCTGAGAGTCTGAGAACTGTGGCTCCGGTGTCGCTAGAGTCTGTGCCCCCAGGCAAGACTTTCGTGCCATCTAATTTGCGTCCGGAGGTTCTCTCTTGGGCTCACTCGTCCAGGGTGAGTGGACATTTCGGGATCAAGAGGACATCAGAGCTTTTGGCGAGAACGTACTGGTGGCCGCATATAGCCCGTGACATCGAAGACTATATTCGGGCGTGCGTCTCCTGTGCCAAGAATAGGTCTTCTTGACAATGGCCTGCTGAGCTACCCCCTACCGGTGGCTGATAGGTCCTGGGAGATGGTCGGGATGGACTTTGTGGTTGGCTTACCCAAGTCCCGTAGCTGCACCGTTATTTGGGTAGTTACCGATCATTTCTCCAAAATGGTGCATTTGGTGCCTCTCCCATGGTTACCTTCTGCACGGGCCTTGGCGGCATTGTCTTCCACTTACACGGTATGCCTGATAAGATTGTCAGTGACTGGGGTCCCCAGTTTGCGTCTCGGTTTTGGAGAGAGCTTTGTCGCCTACTTAGTATTGAGCTGAATCTCTCTTCAGTGTACCATCACGAGACGAATAGGTTGGTAGAGAGGGACAACCAGCCCTTGGTCACATACCTACGACATTTTGTCTCGGCCAGGCAGGATGACTGGGCATCCTTGCTACCGTGGGCGGAGTTTGCCTTGAACAATGCCGTAGCCGACTCCACTGGGCAGACCCCATTCCTCCTTAATTACGGCCATCATCTGCGGGTTCCTGTGCCCATGCCCGTGTCCGCAGACTCTAGGGTGGCAGACTGGGCAGTGAAAGCACGGGACATCTGGGACCGCACACAGGATGCCATCCGGACCTCCAAGGAGAGAATGAGGGTCTCTGCCGATGCACATCGGTGCCCCGCTCCGACCTTTGCTCCTGGCAACTTAGTGTGGCTCTCCGCCCACAATATCAGGCTGCGAGTTGAGTCCACTAAGTTTGCGCCTCGCTACTTAGGTCCCTTCAAGGTTCTGGAACAGGTTAATCCTGTGGTCTACCATCTGGCTCTTCCTCCATGCCTGGGTATCACCGACACCTTTTATGTGTCCCTCTTAAAGCCCGTTTACATGTCCCGGTTTTCCGAGTCATCTGCCGGGACATCGGGTTCGTCCACAGACGAGTACGAGGTGAATTCTATCTTGGGGTGCAAGGTGGTACGTAGCAAAAAATACTATTTGGTGGACTGGAAGGGTCACGGCCCAAAGGACAGAACCTGGGAAGCACATTCAGGCTCCGCTGCTCATTACAGCTTTTGAACGTAGTGAGGCCCAAGAAGGGGGGCCCTAGGAGGGGAGTAATGTTAAGTGTCAAGTTCCCACCGCTGCACTGGGGGAATCTCGAACCATATTCACAGGAGTCTCTCATTCACCTCCAGCCACAGTGGAACCTGCTCAGCAGAGTCATCGATCCCAGCGTCTGGCTCAAGCTGATACAGTGCGCTTGGGTACTTCTACCTTTCCAGGCTCTGCCTTTGTAGCCAGCACTGTTTAGCAGCGAGCAGGCGTTTCAGGGACTAAGTCCTGCTTTTCCCACACTGAGCATGCCCATGGGACGACCTCCCATTGGAGGTCGGGGGTCACATGCCCAGGTCCTGTTGCAGTTCCTATTGGACCATCAGGAAGGTCCCGGAGTGCTACTGCTATAAAAGGTTTGCATGGCCGCTCGGCCATGCGCTAGTGTAAACTTGTTAACTTGTGTGTGTGTGTGTATGAATGCCTGTCGATGGATGAAAGCTCCAAATCATTCCCATCCCTAGTGTTGTTGCCTGCTCGCGAATGGTAGAGCTACCTAGCGCCCGACAGTGCTATCCTGCACAATTGCACAAGTTGCTGAATTCAGTTAGCAGCGATCGCCAGAGCGGCGCCGTGCGCAGATAGTGCGCTCTCCTGTACCAAGCTAGGGTGTTAGTGGTGTCCGCCAGAGCGGCGCTGCACGCACTCCTGTGCGGTAAATATTTACTTTAGTTTCCCTGGCACCACAGTAGCGGTGTCTAGCGCAAGAGATCTAGAGGGACTCTTACCCTGAGTCTTGGGGCCGAGTTCTGTGTCGACTTGCTTGCGCTCCCTGTGCAGTATCGTGGTGCTGTGACGCAACAGGGTTCACTTCCTTCATACCGGGTGAAGCTAACCCGTGTGTGTACTCAAATTATACCGCCATATTGTCCGTCATTACTAAGTAGCAGGTGTCTTAGCTGCACGGTGGACCCTGGACTGCGAACGCACCTTATATCATCTCCAATTATTTTTTGGTGTGTTTCACCAGTCCTAACAGGGAGTGTAAGCAGAAGGATCGGGCTGGGGGTACCTTTCTTGTGCCGGGTCGGGAACTGTCGTGGCTGTCTCCTCTGTTTTCTGGGGGAAAGCTTAAGCAACTGGACCGACCTTTGCACTCAGCAGCAGGGGGCGTAGTTAGCTCTGGAAGAGCGGAGCCTGCTCAAAAGCGAGTAGACTTGGCAGGAAGGGACAGCGTGCAGCAGACAGAGGTGAGCGCTCCTGCCCTCGAGTACCAGCACCACGCAGGCCCACGCCAGAGCTTCCCCGCTGCTGCCAGCAGAACTTGTGAGAAAAGACGTGTAGTGTGCCCGCTGATCGTGACTAAGCAAGAAGCTGAGCACTCCGGGCCCGTGAGTACAGCACGGGTGCCGCTTGAGAGAGACCGAGAGTGGAACTGCTGGCAGCGCTCTGCTTCCCCAGTATACTTTTCCTGGACCACATCGGGCTCAGACCGTGCGGTGGCTTCCATCCCTCCAGCTGCACTGATACATGGACTAGGGGCTCAGCGGAAGGTAACGGAGACCAACCGTTGCCGCCAGAAGATGGACCACCGTTATTTCCATTACCTCCATGGACAAGCGTCGCATCAGCCAATGTTGGCGCCATCACCGCTTCACAACACCCATGGCCTGAGAATCAGTGGATACTATAAGTTAACCCCATAAGAACTGTCCCTACTGTCTTCACTGTTCTTTAACCTTACCCACTATTTCACCATTGAACTGTTGTTTCCTTGTTTAATCCTTTGCCTCCCTGCGTGGAGTATCCCACTGTTGATTGAAACCCAGTTAACCCTTGCTGTTTCCTGCCTGTCACTGCATCCCGCAACCTGCTCACACCCTCACTCCCTATACTGATCCTATTGATTTCACCTATACTGTGCCCTCACTCTGGGGCTGGCACCATCACCCACAAGAGGTAATGTTTGTACTTTATTGATCATTTGTTGTTTTGATTTTTTGTACTTTAGGAATATAAAGACTACATGATGCCCCTTGCTTTGGATATATTACTTTGGAATGTTATCTATAAAATATGACTTATTGTGTACAGCTTCTATTTGCATAATTGTGGGTTTTGGTGCCATTTTGTGGTTTCCCACTTTATAAACCTTGTCCGTTATTTTTCTTTGTTCTTATATCAATAAAGTTTGTAATTTTTTATTAATTTTGGTTCATATGTACATTTTTCTATCGAATGTGCCCTCACTCTGTATACGGACCCCTATTTTGTGCCCTCACTCTCTATACTAACCCCCTATATTGTGCCATCACTCTCTATACTGTCTTCCTATACTGTGCCCTCACTTTCTATAATGTACTCCCATAGTGTACTCTCACTCTTCATAATGACCCTCTATACTGTGCCCACTTTTTATACTGACCACCCATACTGTGTCTTGTCCCTATAATGACACTCTATACCATGCCCACACACTCTGTTTTGTCCACCCATACTGCCATGCTGTGCTCTCACTCTGTAAACACACCCCTATTCTATGACCTCACTCGCTATACTGATTCCTATTCTGTACCCTCACTCTCTATACTGATCCTTTTTGCTGTGTGCTCATTATACACACCACTATGTGCCTGAATTGGTTTCCTAACCCCAGTGGCGTAGGAAGGAGGGTGCGGGGGGGCGGGCTGCCCCAGGCGGCACAATGCGGGGGGTGGGTCACCGGGCCGCGGCCGGCGCTGCAGCTGTTTAACGCTATTGACATGCGGGCCCGCGCCCGCACGTCAATAGTTAACAGCCGCCAGCCAATCTGAGGCTGGCAGCTGACGTCAGTCCCAGCGTGCATGTTGCCAGGGTCTGACGTCATTGTCAGTCGCCGGCGAGTGCACGCTTCAGCTGCGTGGATGCCGTGGAGAGAGCAGGAGCCAGGAGCGCGGTCAGGTAAGTTGGGCCCCCAACCCTCACCTCCACCAAGGGCTCATCATGTGACGTAGCCTGCTAAAGAACCGTCAGATCAGCGATCGCAGGTGTGCAGGGCGTCCGGGCAGCTTGTATACGGATGGAGTTAATACAAAAATGTGTCAAAAGTGAGGAAAGCGCTTCGGAAGCGTCCGCTGTGCTCCATCCATACGGCCTGGTGTGGCCACACAAGCAGAAAGTTGTGACATGACAGAAGTCTTGTTTGGTGGGTGGTCCCGGATGCCGAGACCCCACACAGGTCGCTAAAGACAGACGCTCGTAGGGTGTGTTCACACATAGCTTCTTAGATGCAGGTTTATTTGTTTGTTACTAAGCTATTTTTGTCTAAATGGGAAAAAAAACACTGAAAGAATAGAAAATAAAAAAAACCATCCTGTGAATGAGATTTTAGAAATCGCATGCATTTTGCTGTTACAGTAAAATGTTGCATTTCTTTTGCACAGAAACAAAAACAAAAAAAAACTACATGCAACCAAGCTGTAATCTGACTCAGATTACAGCTTGGTTGCATGTATTTTTTTTTTTTTTTGGGGGGGGGGCGCCAAACTAGGGAACAGCCTCGGGTGGCAAAAGCTCTAGCTACGCCTCTGCCTAGCCCCCTATTATTGTGCCCTCACTCTTTAAACTGACCCCCATATTGTGCACTCACACTCTATAATGACCTGCTATACTGTGCCCTAGTTCTTTATAATGATACCCATATTGTTTCTTTACTCTCTATACTGTACCTCTATACTGACCACCTATTTCTCCATACATGTGCCTTTACTCTCTAAACTCATCCCCTACACTTTACCCTCACTTTACTGACCACCCATACTCTGCCCTTCCTCTCTATACAGACTTAATACTGTTCCCTTACTATCTATACTGCTTCCCTACTGTGCCCTCACTTCTTTTTTTGACCTTCTGTACTGTGCCATCATTCTCTATACAGACCCCCTATGCTGTGCCCTCACTCTCCATAATGATCCACATACTGTGCTTTCACTTTCTATACTGACTCTACGTACTGTGCCATCACTCTCTATACTGACTCCCATACTGTGCTTTCATGCTCTATACTGACCCATATACTGTGCCCTCACTATATACTGCCCCTATACAGTACCCTCACTGTATACTGCTCTCCCATACTGTGCCCTCACTCTCTATACTGCCCTCCATACTGTGTACCCACTCTAAACTGCCCCTACACTGTGCCCTCACTCTATACTGCCCTCCCATACTGTGCCCTCCCTCTCTATACTGCCCTCCATTCTGTGCCCTCACTCTCTATACTCACTCCCCATACTGTGCCCTCACTATATTGAACCCTCATACTGTTCCATCACTCTCTATCTGGACTCTCTCATACTGTTCCCTAACTCTCTACACTGATGTCCATATTGTGCTGTCATTCTCAATACAGAGCCCTTCTCCTGTTCTATAATAAAAAGCACCTTCAATAGTCATCTCTTTAAGAGCTTGCATTCTACCGGCTCCGGTGTTTTCGTCTCTACTGCGGCACTGATTGGAGCTCCTCTGACCCAGCACGCTCAGAAGTTAATTTGCATTCATGTCTTAAAGACACAAATACAAATGAATACATTTTTTTTTTACCTCTGTCCTGGCGCCGTCCTACATACCGAATCTCTGGTGCCTAGTGGCATCTACAGATCTGGTTGTCATATCACTAGATATCTTTATAGTAGGATATCAGCCTGTGTCCTTTTCATGGTGGTCACAGCGACTTTAAAGTGTTTAATTAGAAAATAAGTATAGCTTGATTGCTTATTGCCAATGACTGCACTGTTTGTACAAAATTTCTAATTATCCTTTCAAAAAATGTGGCATCTTTCATGGAGCTGGATGAACAAGGCGACAAGAGACCCTATCCTTACACTTGGTAATGATCGGAACAATGGTTGTAATTAATGAATGTTCAGGTGATTAAGTCAAAAGAACGTAAAGGGATAAAGCTAACAGATCGCCTGTGGGATCCAAACCTATCTCCAGAGCTAGGCCACACTTTGTGCCGCTGGGAATGGAAAGGTAGTTCCACATGCACAGCTCTCTCTGCATTCACTTTACGGGAGTTCTTAAAATAGCCAAGTGCCTGGAATGGAGAGGTGACTGCCCAAAGAAGTAACTGGAAAGAGCTGTACATTCATTTAGAGCAGGGGTCCCCAACTCCAGTCCTCAAGGCCCACCAACATGTCATGTTTTCAGGATTTCCTTAGTCTTGCCCAGGTAATAATTGCATCACCTGTGCAATGCAAAGGAAATCCTGAAAACATGACCTGTTGGTGGGCCTTGAGGACTGGAGTTGGGGACCCCTGATTTAGAGAATGATTTTCTCTGATCTCAAGATTGGCTCAGATCCCAGAGACTGGATGTGCATTTATCAGACATGCATTTGATATCCTACGGATATAGAATACATTTCTAAGATGGCAATATCACACGAGGAACCAAAAGTGATTTCCTGTGATATGTTTTGGATTGCAGTGTATTGAATTTGTTTTGTATACTAAAGATGTACTGATAGTTTCTTAATGAAGTTATCCACTACTTGGACACCGTCTTCTCATACCCCTTTCTTGGCCCCCATAAAATAATATAGCTTATATTTACCTCTCGTGCTGGCGCCGTTCCAGTGGTATCGGCACTCAGTCTCCCAGGGCTCTCTTGCGGTTGTTGTAACACTGTCCCCGCCTCCTGTCGAATTGAGCAGGAAGAGGGAGTCTGAGAGTAGATGCAGCCCAGACTTCCTCTTCATGTTTGATTTGTCTGAAGGCTGGGACAGTGACATCAGCGCTGATTGGTGTCACGTGTCACAACAATCGCATGTGGGCCCGGGACTGCGACTGCCAACACCGCGGGAATGGCACCGGCATGGGAGGTGAGTATAAGCTTCATTATTTTGTCAGTGCCAAACATTTTTATCAAGAAGGAGATGTCCTAGTAGTGGACAACCCCTCTAACTTCCAGGATCAATCCTGTTTTCAATCACAATTGTAGTATAGACCCATTTTTTTACCTATTAGCTTAAGGCCCTGACCCCAGTACCATTTGTACTAACTGTATACCAGACACAAATAAAAGGGTAGAATTCCAAAAAGTAAATCAGTGGGAATCAAAAGAGAACGATCAAGCAAGAGTGTCTGGATATTCATAGCCACTAAAGAGTTAGTGTTCTTCTACATTATCCACCACTGTAAACAAGTAAACTGCAGGTTGTACATGGTCACCTTTATTATAGCTCACCTCTATGGCAGTAAATAATAATATTAATCTTTATGTATTTACAAATTGGTACATTGACAGAGAAATCAGACATTACAGAGTAATAAACGAATCAAACATTAGGAGTTAGGGTTCTGCTCACAAGAGCTTACAAGTAAATGGGGCAGAAAGAATCTCAGAGCAACAAGCATCAGGACTCTGGTCCTCTAGTCCATGTCTAGACATAAACGTTTGTTGGTTACATCTCATGATGTCAGATGGTTGAGCCTTTGATGACCCCTTTCATGACTTTTAGGCCACTGCCTGGCTTGAAGAACTTTGCAGCACCATTATAAAATATATTATCATCGTCAATCATTTATTTGTATAGATCAGTGATTCAGTATTATCTCTCATGGCTACTTTTGAATTAACAATTCTAATGTTAGTAATGTCCATGAAGCAGTTCTGTATGATATCATCAGTTGCTTGATTAGGCGGGACATGAATTTAAACCCTATACAAAGGTGATACTATCTGATTTATATTGTATCACATTGATCAGACACATTGATCAGCCATAACATTAAAACTACTAACGATAGGTGAAGTTGATCTGAGTCTGTCGCTATATACTATACACAGCCAAAGCACAACATACTGAGGAGAATACTGTGACAACATATACCTCAATTGCTGTTTCTAGGCTTCCCCTCCTGCTGCTTTACAATAAACAGGAATCCATCTTAGATTGCACCTTATATATCTTCATCCGGTATGAAATAAGATAACAGATCCCAGATCTCCCCTTCCCTTCCTCTCCCAATCTTATCCCAGAGCTCAGAAGCAGGGAGCCTACCTCAGTTGTCAAGCTAGTGAGATGACAGGGAGACCCAACCGGAGGCTCCTGTTTTTTTTTTTATAGGGTAAGAGCCATTATCATTAAATTAGATTTTTAAAATTGTTTTCCTAAATATATACATTTGAGAAAAATGACTGTATATATTTTTCCTCCATTTTCTTCCGTGGAGTTCTCCAGAAAGAAATAGGTCCTCTTTAAGGTGTCTATACATATTAAAGTAAGCTGTAATCAAAGATTTCAGTGGGACTGTTAGACCATCTTATGTGTATAGGATGCCTCATCTTTCCCTGGAGAGAAGATGTCTATCGTATGGCCTTCAGAGGTCTTATGGCTTCCAGGCTTCAAAGAGTCAGCTGTTTTGGTGGTATATAGTGGGCCTTCATGACATTAGCCAGCTTTTTTAATTTGCAATGCAATATATATAATGTAGTGATAAATACTTCTAGATGACTATTGTATTGTTTAGAGGCTATGGTTTCAGTATCTTAGCTCGACGTATATATTTTATTCTCCAACAGCACTATTCCCACCATGTATTATACTGTGATAAACTCAACAATTCTCTGGTTTGGACAATCCTGCATATAAGGCTATACCTGATAGCAGTATAAGTTAGGTTGCCTACCCCATTATTGTCACCTATGAGGTCTCTTGTTCATTTCCTTCTTTTTTTGTCACAATCCTAAAATATCTCCGCAATTTGTAATATCTGTACCAAATAAATGGCAGTTTTTTAAAGTGCACTTAATATTAGGACATGTGAATATGAATTAGGGGATATTTTATATATAAATAAATTGTGCTTGCGTGGCTGCCCAATCTGACGGGACCTCCAGTATATTGCAGCATAGTTAAACGCTTCACCATATCTCATCATGAGTAGCACATAAATTTGGCATGTTCCCACTTACTAGATTAATCTATTTTATCAACTCAAATGACAGCAAACATGCAGAGACTCACCAGAAGAACTGAATGACCAAACATAATGAGAGCTAAAAACTTTTTGCAGGCCTATAAGATAATCTAGTTCAGAGATACTTGTTTTAGAAGCAAACTCACATGTTATAGTGCCTTGAAAAAGTATTCATACCCTGTCAACTTTTCCACATTTTTTCACATTGCACCCACAAACTTAAATGTATTTTATTGTGATGTTATGTGATATACCAACACAAAGTAGCAAGTATTTGTGAAGGAAATGATACATGCTTTTATAACGATTTTAAAAATATAAATCTGAAAATTGTGACGTGCATTTGTATTCAGCACCTCTAAGTTAATACTTTATAAGGTCTCGTTTGTTACAATTACTGCTGCAAGTCTTTTAGGGTATGTCCCTACCAGCTTTACGCAGTTAGGGGGTGAAAATTTGGCTCTATTCTTCTTTGAAAACTAGCTCTCGCTCAGTGAGATTTGATGGAGACGTTTGTGAACAGAAATTGACATGTCTTGCCACAGAATCTCAATGGGATTTAGGTCTGGACTTTGAATGGGCCATTCACACACATGAATATGCTTTAATCTAAACCATTCTACAAATGGAACTACTTATGGCTTGCTTTCAAAAATGGTTTGCCATTCTTGCATATAGGCCAGATTCGTGGAGTATATGACTAATAGTTGTACTGTGAACAGATTCTCCCACCTGAGCTATGAATCTTTGCAGCTCCTCCAGAGTGACCATGGGCCTCTTGACTGTTGCACTGGTTAGTGCTCTCCATGCTTGGGATGTCAGTTTAGTGGACAGACATGTCTTGGAAAGTTTGCAGCTGTGCCATACTCCTTCCGTTTTTGGATGATCAATTGAACAGTGCTTCATAAAATGTTCAGAGCTAGGGCTATTATTTAAAAAACCTAGTTCTGGCTTACTCTTCTCCACAACTTTTTCCCTATCCTGTCTGGTGTGTTCTTTGGTTTTCATGATGCTGTTTGATTCCTAATGTTCTCAAACAAGCCTCTGAGACCTTCACACAACAGCTGTAAAGAAGTAAGGAGATTCCAGAGGCGCCTCCGTCTAGCAGTTGGGATCCCAATATTTCATATCATGTTCAAACCATACTTCCAGCTATTAGCTGGGATGGAAAAACCACATTCTGTGCACTGATTGAGACCACGGTGGATCAAAAAATATATAACTGTTTATTCCAAAGGGTTGCAGACACCGAGCATATAAAGAGCAGATTAGATGAATAAAATGCTATTATAAATATAAAAAACTAAATAAAACGTGTTTCTGCTCTAAGAGCCTTCATTAGGTGGAATGAGTTGTGTTTAGCGATTATGGTTTTATTAGAATTTTATTAATGCAATCTACTCTTTGGCATGCAGTATAGCACCTCCGGAATCTCCTTCCTTCTTTGCATCCATGTGGATTTGTGGTTGCGCCAGGACAAGTACTGTACATCTCTATGCGTCTCGGACGAGCGGAAAACTGCAGACAAGGATCCCATATATCTGCAAAGTTTTCTCTAGCGTTGTGCCTATTTTGTACATCCAGTCCAAGTGAGCGATTTCACTTGTATTATTAACCCCTCTATTATACTCACTGCACTCAAGTAAGACTCTACACTTGTTTTCTCTCTATATAGCCTCCTGCTCAAGACTCACGCATTACAGAACAGCTGTAATTTTACTGAGAAGAAATTACACACACGTATACTCAGTTTACTAATTATGAGTCTTCCAGTGAATTATGGAGGCAATTAGTCACTCAGGATTTTATTTAGGGGTATCATACTACAAGAACCTCAAAACAAATAAAAGTCACAATTTTGAGTTTTTGTGTTTTCGAAATAATTAGAAAACCAAGTATCATTTCATTTACACTTCACAAATACTTGCTATTTTGTATAGGTGTATCACATAAAATTCCAATAAAATTTGTGGGTGTAATGTGAAAAAATGTGAAATAGTTCACGGGTATGAATACTTTTTCAAGGCACTGTATGTTAACAAAACAGCATGACAAAAGTGACAATATGTAAAAATTGGAAAAAGACTTCCAAAATTTACCAAATACAAATAAATCTTTACTAAAAATTGCATGAAGCTGACAAATGCGAAAACATTGTCTTAAAACATGCCACAAGCCATTATCCAACAGGGTGGGGTGGCAACCTAACAAATGTTTTGTATCTTTATCCATAATCACTCAAAGTCAAGTATATCCCATATGCTATAATCAATATCAATATAGGCAAAATAAATACATAAATAACACTGGGCAACACAAAAAATCATCAGTAAAGGTAATATGTCTGTTTTATGGACTTTGATGCGCTGATTCCAAAAAATATGCTTAGTTTTGCTGTATCACATAAAGTTTCTGATATAGAAGTATTTTTGTTATTGCGTTATTTCTTCATTTTCAATGTATGTGTTTTTTTCCTATGTTATTTCCTTTTCTTTGCTTGTCTTACTTATTTGTGAATTTTCTTATAGGGACAACATCAGCAAAGGTTTTAGTGAGTTTTATGGGAAGGAGTATTGACAGTGCAGTAAACCAATGACTGCTTCTCGGAAAGTCACATGCTATGAGGTGGTAAGATTTGAGTCAGTCAGAAAAGGATGGTGATGGCAGGAAGGACTGGTATGTGAGACTCTGACAGGAGACAGGCCTCTACAGGGATCTGAGCCCTGCCACAGGGAGATAGAAGGGAAGGCAGCAGACAGCTGCCATTGTGAGAGGATTTTCACTGCATTTCTTGGAAGGCAAGTTGCCTCAGAGGGAAGAAAATAGCTCAGCCACTGAGGTGTAACTGAGTGAGGGTCTCCACAGAGAGAGAGAACCTGAAAGCAGCCAATATCACACTGAGAAACTGCCTGTATGCAAATGTTCATCTGTAAGGAATAGGCTGGCCCGTTTACCTCACAACTGTATATTGTTATCTACCAGAATACCTCTAGTAAAATCAGTTCTAAATACAAGATGCCTCTGTCATCTCTGGGAAAATATCTACATCTACGGTCTGCTCATCGCATTTTTTTTAGTTTGTCACCATCATTGAACTGAACTTACTCTACTGTTTGATCTGGATTAAAAGAGAAAAATGCCCCAACAGTGTATCAGTCATCCGTACAGATTCTGCTATGTGTGTGGTTCTTTTACACCAAAAGGCCAAGTACATTCAATCACTCATGATATTAAAAAGATGTACCAGATGTACTTTAAGTGTCCACTTGGTGATCAAGACAAAAGCTGGGCCCCTCATGTGATATGCTCAAGTTGTTCAAATGGTCTTCGTGACTGGTTGAGTATGAGGAAAGTGGCTATGCCATTTGCTGTTCCCATGATTTGGAGAGAACCCAAAAATCATAGTGATGACTGCTACTTTTGTTTTGTCAAATTGAAGGACTTTTCTACAAAGAACAAACATAAGATTAATTACCCTGAACTTGAATCTGCGATTAGGCCAGTTCCACATGATGGTACCTTGCCAGTTCCTGTACCACCGTTGTATGGATTGGATGAAAATGAAGTAGAATATGAAGACTATGGAGCTGAAGCTACTGGTGAAGACATGGAGACCTCAAGTCAAGATGTGTATGTACCTGATGAAGCAGCCGAGCAGCCAGAACGCTTTACTCAACATGAATTAAAAGATCTCATCAGAGACCTTTCATTGTCAAAAGATAAAGCTGAACTTCTTGCATCTAGGTTGAAATAGAATAATCTTCTTCATGATAATGTCAAAGTGTGTTATTACTGAAGCAGAAGTAACACTTTAACACAATTTTTCACAGTTGATGGACCAATGGTGCATTGTAACAATGAGAATGGCCTCTTTGAAGAACTGAATCGAGAGAATTTGTTGCAGATTGGTGATTGTTTATTGACTCATCCCAGAGAAGTTTGAAAGCAGTGTTGCTTCACAATGGAAATATGAAACCATCAATCTCTATTGCTCTCTCATGTCATCTAAAGGAAAGTTATGAAAATCTGCCAGTTGTTTTGGATGCTATACATTATAAGCATCATCAATGGAATATCTGTGGAGATTTGGTCTGCCAATGGGAATGCAAGGAGGTTTCGCATTCACAAATATTGTTGCTCTTTGTGTTTATGGGACAGTAGAAATACAGTAGAGCATTATGTTTGTTGTGATTGAGAACAGAGAAACATCTATGCTCGAGGTAGAGAATGTTCAGCATAATCCTTTAGTTGCTCCACTAAAAATCTTTCTTCCTCCACTACATATAAAGTTGGGATTAATTAAAAACTTTGTGAAAGCCATGGCAAAGACAAATTCACAAGGGTTCCAGAACATTTCACAGATATTCTCGAGCATTTCACCAGCAAAACTGAAGAAAGGGGTATTTGTTGGTCATCAAATCAAAAAGCTTATGAGAGATGATGTGTTTGAAGGAACTCTAAATGATAAGGAATTGAGATCTTGGAAAAGCTGCAAGTGGATCTGTGAAAACTTCATAGGAAAACAAAAATCTCCCGAATATGTTGAAGGTGTTGAGGAACTGCTAAATGCATATCAGTGTCTTGGATGTCGCATGTCTTTGAAAATGCACTTTTTGTATTCACATTTAGATTTCTTCCCTCAAAATCTTTTGGGTGTAAGCGATGGACAAGACGAGCGGTTTCACCACGACATTAAAGTAATGGAACACTGCTACCAGGGATTTTGGAATGACTCAATGATGGCAGATTACTGTTGGATGTTATATAGGGACAACCCTGAAAAATCATATCAACGACAGTCTAATACCAAGCACATTAGTTTCTGCTCATATTTTGGTTTCTATTTTACATGTGAAATTATTTTGGTTTGGTTTGGTTTGGAAGCATTTTTTTCAGATATGTAGATTACTGCTTTCTTAATATCGCCAGTATATTTCCTATACTTTATAATAATGATGCTGCTCCATGGAAACTATACGTGCTACAGAAAAACTTTATACATTTTTTAAATCAAGACTAAAAGATGATTCAGAAAAGTACAAAGTAACCTGCAATGATTACAAAAAATATTTTTTTGTAGACCTGTGTAATATATCGTCCAAAGTGGCATAGAACTTTCTAATGCTCAACAGAACAACTTAATAGTAGTAGTGATAATCATTCAGAATAACAAGTGTATACAGCGATAATCTGCAAAAAGTGCTAGAGAAACATACCAGCATATAGACATATGGTGGAAATTGTGGTTTCCTCAGTAGAAATTGTGTTGATACATGTTGGTTCTCTTTGCTGATTGTCCCCATCCTCATCCCTTTACTTCAACAATACACTTTTCTATAGGTTTTCTGCCCTTTATATGTATTCCTTTTGTATGGTTTACACTGTTATATATGTTTAACTAGCAGTTTTTTATTGTTGTATTCACTGGTTATTCTGTATGGTTTTTACCAATTCTACTATTGCCTTTTACTGTTGAACATAAGTTTATACTGCATAGCAATATTTATTTGATCAATCTCGATATTCTTTATAAGATATATGGGTTATAGCTGGGAAGTTGACTTTAAAGGAATTAATGCTAATGGTCCACCATCAGAATGACCCCTACTGTTTATTATCAGTAACTCATGGTAGGTTTGAATTGATTTTAGCCATTATCTGTTAGCTTTATGTAGTTTTCAATAAAGAATTATTAGTACAATATTTTGTTTATATCGTAAATCCTCACACACCACCTTTTTTTTTCTGCTGCTGTACATGTACAGTAGCTTTAGGTGTACAATCCAAAAGTGAAATATGTCAGCACTGCTCCTCTACCAGCTTAACCTTGCAACAAGATTATACTTCCAAGTGATAATTATCTATCAGTGATGTATAAAAATGATAGAAAAGTCTTAAATATATCTTATTAAAATTCAATTGTGGCACATGGACTATGGATGTTTCCATTTCTTTCATGATATGCATTCTCAGTCCCTGAGGAGGCATTATGGATGGTGTGAAGCTGCAGTTGACCATGGGCTATTTATTTGTATTCTCCGTCTTAGTTATGTGCTTCAAAAAAAAATTTATACATCTACAATTGGTGAGTACTGCAACTGAATTCCTTTCAAAAATTAGCTTTATGTGTATGGCAAATGAGGATATGTATTTGTTTGGATTCTGTGAGGTTCCCAAGTCACAATTGATAGGTCTGCCCAATTTTGTGGAGTGAGACTCTCAGGCCTTTCTGGCTTGGTGCGGCTTACTTTGATGGTCGTTTGATAAAATTTGAAAACATACTAATAACTGTAGAGTCCAGATAAAAGTTGTGATAATAGCAAAGATCTTCGTTTTCTTCAGAATGCCAGTGCTCTCATTGCCTGCCAAGTAAATATAATCCATCAATCCATATACACTACCAATAACATTGACTTCAGAGCTCATACAAATTCTGAACATATTAAAAGACACCAGAATTTAAAATCTGCTGTGCTGCATATTGGACCATTGTGAACAAGCCATTAAAGCATGATCTTCAGTTATCGGCAGTGCTTTGCTGAAGGTGTAGGTATTCCATTTAGGAAGGGATGAGGGAGGCATTACTTTTAATAACATAGATAATTAACATTCATAATTTGAATACATATCTATGATTATAACATATATGATTTTTAATTAAAAAAAAATCAAGTAAACATAACATAAGTATCTTCTCACCTCATCTGGTTCTTGTAGATCCCGGTATGCTGGATCGATAATTAGATCGTTGATGGGAGTTTTTGATTCCTTCATAAGTGAAATCTTTGAAAGAAAAAATACACATATTTAATTGTTAATTATGCCGAATATTGACAGGCAGTGGCTACATGGCAAGCTACATCAGGGTTGGACTTTTTTTTTTATATATAAGTTATGTTGAATATTCCCAACTTAATTTCAGCTCTTTAACAGGTTCTCCAGTCTTCGTTTTTCATACCTTCTCTAGTAGGGGGTCATGTCCATTTCTAAATTGTTGTGTACTTTCTATGTGCAAGACAGCATCATGAACCGTGAGGAAAAAGACATCAGGCTTGATGGTGTCATCAAAGAAATTGCAGATCTCCAGTTTCTTAAACATGTTATCTGAGTAAAAGAGAGATGTGATTATTTCCAAATGACTAGGATCCTCAGAGGACTGTGGAGCCATAATAGCATTTAATTTCTGGAGCTAAACCTTTATTAATGTATTACATACAAAACAGAGAATATTTCTATGTACTACTGCTGCCATATTGATACATTTTGCCTTCTCCAAGTGCTACCACCTTTAGATTTGTCACCATGATTGTTCATCATAGGTTTCTGACTTCTCATCGTTGGATAATTTAGCCATTTATTTATTATATGTAATATACTATTCTTTGTTAATGAACACTTTGAATTAGTTTGTTGTTCTGATAACATCCCTTGGGCAGAAATGACTAGATGAACCTCATCATGGCCTCTATGAAAATAATGTTGAGAGACCAGGAACACTAGGACATTATGTTTACCTTATAGATGATACATAAGGGTATCACTTTGGTCGCTACGACGGCACGATCCGTGACGTTCCAGCATCGCTCCATTATCGCTCCAGCGTCGTAGACTGCGGTCACACTTCGCAATGCACGGCGCTGGAGAGATAATTTCATGACGTATTTGCGATGTAAAATCAGCAGAGGAGGTGGAGAATATCGTGCACACCTTTGTTACACGATGCGATCATGCCGCCACAGCGGGACACTTGACGACGAAAGAAAGTTTCAAACGATCTGCTACGACGTACGATTCTCAGCGGGGTCCCTGATCGCAGGAGCGTGTCAGACACTGCGATATCGTAACTATATCGCTGGAACGTCACGGATCGTGCCGTCGTAGCGACCAAAGTGCCACTGTGAGACGGTACCCTAATACTTTTGATATATCTGGATTCCTCAGAAAAAAAACACTTTGACTCTTCAGAATACCAAGTCAATGTTAATGTTCACCTACATGATTCATTAGCTTGTTGTCCAGTATTGTGTAGATCAGAAGGCATTTTTTTTTAATTATTATGTGTGTGTAAAGAACTCAACGTACTCTGTAATACGTAAATGGGTTGTCCAATCCTGGTTTATTTAGAAAAAGAAACATTTGAGAAGAAGTAAAACTGCTGTTTCTACTTACCATCACACGCAGCAATGTAAGGATCTACATCAATTCTCTTAAATTCCTTAAATATCTGTGGTAGAAAATACATAGATTGAGGTGATCACTTAACATAAAGCAGTTTGCATGAACTGTCACAAAGAATGTGAAATTACCAGCTTTAGGACTTTCACAGCCACCACATCTAGAAAAGTTATCTGACTAAAATCTAAAATAATGCTGTGGATGGACACTTTTGGAACAGAGACTTTAACGGGCAGCTCCGAGTTCCAGTCTACTTGGATCTCAATTTCTTTTGTTTGAATGCCATCATTCTCAAGTCCTTGATGATCCTCAGGGTCATCTTCTGATTCGTATCCAATGTTGTCTATACCAACTGTACTGATTACACCATTCTGGAAAAAGACATAGAAATTGATCTATGTGACCGGTTGATTAAAATATGTACCATCCCATATTGAAAAAAATGCTTTTTCTTTACCATGTATTTTAAATCTAGTAGTCATCATTTGCTATTAATACAATAAAATAAAAAGCAGAAATCTTGCTTTGTAGTTTATAATACATTTGAGTAAAATCAGGCAATGTGATCAAATAAAAAATAGTCTATATTTACTCATTATATCCCCTGTCACTCAAGTCCAACTGATCTGGTTTGTGTTTTAATACTGGAGCTGCAACAGTGACGTGCCTCTCAATGCATCACAAAAGTAGCAGACAATGTTCAAAACGGGTGATATTCCAATCAAGACATCTACCGTATTCAGGTTCTTTGTATACGGCAGAATAAAAGATGACTTGATTGGAATATCACCTGTTTTGGACGCTGTCTGCTACTTTTGTGATCTATACCATTTCCAAGTTGGCTCCTTTGTTTTTTGGACTTTTTGACCTTCTGAAGGAGAATGCTGCCAGCCATATGTCTACTATGATGCCTGTCTATACATGTCTATACCCACTTCACCTTTAAAGGGAACCTGTCAAATTGTACATGCAGTCCGATCTGCGGACAGTATGGTGTAGAAAAGGAGAAGCTGAGCATAGTGATTATACATCTTTTGGAAAAGATTAAGTAGAACTTGTACTTTATTCATTGAAATCCCTGGTGTTATCATACATATGAGTCTAGTGGGCGTTCCTACTCAGTGATTGTGTAAACACCGTGTGCACAGCTGCAAAGAGGTGCTAACGACTAGGTTCCCAAACCTTCAAATCTATATAAAAAAATAAAGTCTAGCACTCAACTTAAGTATCCAATAGTGCATTTATTTGTAGCACTCGTAACGTTTCAGTCCTTGTGGACTTTCATCAGTCAAGAGAAAGCTTAAAAGAGGGGGAGCTGCCACACTGTACCGCAGTGTATGGGGATATCCGATATGGCTCATACGGTGGATACCGCGTCTGAAGGCAAGGTTCCTCACCCCACTCCCAGGCTTCTACAGCCTCTACATGCTGAAGGGTCTCCTATGGTCACCGCCCCGCACCCACAGCATTGGCATTAAGCCATATCGGATATCCCCATACACTGCGGTACAGTGTGGCGGCTCCCCCTCTTTTAAGCTTTCTCTTGACTGATGAAAGTCCACAAGGACTGAAACGTTTCGAGTGCTACAAATAAATGCACTATTGGATACTTAAGTTGAGTGCTAGACTTTATTTTTGATACCTACTCAGTGATTGACATCTAGCTCTGCATGCACAGTCATAAAGGGAAGGCTTCTAATCAATGAATGGGACCACCCTCTGGACTCATCTTATGCACACAAACGTTTCCCATAAAAATGTATATCAATCTGATCAGGCAGGAGGAGCTGAAGGTCAGGCACCATGTTCAACACGATAGGTTCCCTTTAATCGAATGACTGATCAGTCTACTTAGCATTAGCATTGGTCACGGTTGTATCTATGTTTTTGCTCCTAAAGGTTTAATATAGTGAATATACTGATAAACAAATATGGAAGTCATTTAACAGGAGCCTCACTACTAGTCAACTGAGCAGAAATAATTGCAGTTTCAAAAGGAGAGTACTTCCTCCTAGCTTTGGAGAAATGTGAGCTGTTATCTGACTGGTTACCATTGAGTATGAAAACTTGAACTGCAAACTCACCTTTGTAGTTGTCAGCTTTCCTTTCTTTATAAGTTTATGGATCTTTCCCAATGCTTTTGTCCTTTTTGTAAAAACTTTGACAGAATCAAATCCAACCTTTAAAGAGAGAAACATTTAGTAGGGAATTGAACATCTTTGACAGGGAAGGTCCACATGGGACAAATCTACACTGCATCCGCAATGGAAAAATCTTGTCCAAATGCTGCATATTCCGCTGTGGAATTGCTGCAGCATAAATTGAAATACTGACAATGTAAAATCTGCAGATGCAAGTTAAAACTCCATAATGCAAAGAATAAGCCATATATAACAATACAATCCTGAAATGCTGCAGTCTTCTCTGGGCCAAAGCTCATTTATCCCCTTCCCAAGGCGGCCAGTATCTGTTTATGAGTTTTCGTTTTCTCCTCCCCTTCTTCCCAGAACCATAACTCTTTTATTTTTCTGTCCACATAAACATAACAGAGCTTGTTTTTTATGAGATGAGTTGTACTCTTGTAGATTGTGAGCCTTCGCGGGCAGGGTCCTCACTCCTCCTGTACCAGTTATGACTTGTATTGTTTAAGATTATTGTACTTGTTTTTATTATGTATACCCCTCCTCACATGTAAAGAGCCATGGAATAAATGGCACTATAACAATAAATAATAATAATACTTTTGAATGACACCATACATTTTGCCACATAATGTACTGGAAAACGGGGGAAAAAATTCCAAGTGCAGCGGAATTGGGAAAAAAATGAAATTCTGACATTGTTTTTTGGAAATTGTTTTTACTCTGTACATTTTATGATAAAAATGACCTTGCAATATGATTATGCTCGTCAGTATAATTACGGCGATACCAAACGTCAATTTTTTTTAAATTATTTTAGTGGTGAAAAAAAAACAGAAGTTTGCAAAAAATAGATTTTTTACTTACAGTAAAATCTGTTTCTCACAGTCTTCATTGAGGGACACAGAACCATGGGATAGTCTGCTGCCACCAGGAGGCTGACACTATTATTGTAATTATTGCAATGCTGGAGCAGACTTCCTAAGTTCTGTGAGAAAGCAGGAGAAAAGAAAACAATTAAGGCAAGAAGAAACATAACTGTACACCAAGCAGGCAATCAAGGGAAGGAGCTATGTCCACCAAAGAATACTACGAGAGATAGATTTTACGATAAGTAAAAAATCTATTTTTCTTGTTCGTCTTATTGGGTGACACAGAACCATGGGATCTCCTAAAGCTGTCTCTAGGGTGGGATAGTATTGTACCGATACCACCTGGCCTTCCTCCATAACTTAAGTGGAAGTCAAGGCTATTGCCGCCTGCAGTACCTTCCTACCAAGGGTTGCATCTGCCGAGGCAAAAATGTGCACCCTGTAAAACTTAGAAAAAGATCACACCAATGCCCAAGTAGCTGCTTTACAGAGCTGCATAGCTGATGCATGTTGACGAATTGCCCAGGAAGCGCCCACTGCTTGCAAGAGTGAATGGAGCCACCCTGGCCTTAGCCTTATAAACCTGGACAATAGAAGAATTGATCCCACGGGCAATGGTGTCTTTACAAGCGGCTTGACACTTATGAGGGCCCTATGGTATAACAAGCAAAGAATCAGAATGCCTAAATGAGGCAGTAGCCGATAAATAATATATTACGGCTCTAACAGCTTCCATGCTATGGAGAGCCTTCTCCCTAGACTGAGATGGTGCCGGACAAAAGGAAGCTAAAACAATATCTTCATTAAAGTGAAAACGCAAAACCACTTTCGGAAGAAAAGACGGAACCGTCCTCAACACTACCTTATCCTGATAAAGAATAAGGTAAGGGGCACGACTAGACAGAGCTGCAAGCTCCAAGACCCTCTGTGGAGACATGAGGGTGAGTGAGTGCTCTCGTTCGCTGACTTGGCTGTTTTTAAGAAGACCACATGGACCAGAACTTATCCCTCTGAATTCCCATACTCCTTTCCCATGGGCAGAATACTACTCAGACAACACAGGGTGACACAGTGTGGCAATACTTTATTGAGCCACCAACAGACAACTTATAGTACAGTCCCAGCAAGTACATATGATGGTGCAAATTATAGAGTCTCACCTTTCCGCTGGTTCAGCGGGATTAAAGCAGCTGCGACTTCAGCACTTCCAGGCCGACTACTCCACCAGTGGCACGTCACGTTTGGTGGGCACTCACAGAGAGGAGGTAACGACAAGCTTAGGAAGCTGACAGTCCATTGAGATACATGGCCTGATTGTCCCAACCTGAGTGCTTCAAACATCTTCATAGGCTCAGTGACGAGCAGTGGATCAAATCTGTATTCCACCAGTTGGAGCCATGGTGCCTGGCTGCTATTCTGTAAAGTATCTCTGCAGAAGGATAGGGGTCACTTTTTATACCCACATCTGTCCTTCAGGCCATCATCTGCAGGTCAGCCAGATGGTAGAATAGGGTCAACTCTCAGTGAATATTCAATCAATCTGCATAGTTTGTCCTTCGATGTTTGCAGGTCAACAAGCTGCTTGGACTTATACAATGGGTAATCAACATATTAGCAAACATTGATTGTCCAATGACCCTGCATTCCTGTTCTCCAAGGATAGCAGTGCAACGAACTTTAGGAGCTGATATAATAGGTAAATGGCAGCCCTTCAACAATTCAACAAACATCAATTCAAAAGTCAATGTTCAGGCTCATATGAACAATGGCTTATGTATCCTGACCCACTGGAAAATATGTTTGGCATAACTAAGAATATATGCTGTATCGTCACACCCTCCTAATAGAAGTAATGACTATAAGGAAAGATACCTTATAAGAAACAAAAAGCGCAGAGCTCTTTCTGATTGGCTCAAAAGGCAGGGACTGAAGAGTCTCCAAAACAAGATTCAGCTCCAAAGGGGCTTGATAGGGTGGCTTAACATATGCCACCCCATGGAGAAAAGTTTTAACCTTTTAAAAATAAATTTGGAAGGAAGAATGATCCCAGGGATAGAAGGTCTGGATGGTCCAAAAGAGCCCTTGGGACATCTGACAAGAGATTGATCATATCTGAATACCAGGCCTTCGAGGCCAATGTGAGCAATGAGAATGACTGGAAAACCCTCTGCACTGATCTTTGGGTAAAAGCAGTGGAAAGAGGTAAAGCAAAGTGAACTGTGTCCAAGAAATTGCCAGGGCATTGACTGAAATTGCCTGGGGATCCCAGGACCCTGTCAAAAATTTCAGTACCTTGTGATTCAGACTGGATGCCAATAGATCTACATCCTGTGTACCCCATTGTTGACAGATCTGCCTGAACACTTCTAGGTGAAGAGCCCACTCCAGAATCCTTGTGACTTCTGCCATGGCTGATGGGCTTCACATGCCCCCTTGACGATTGATATAGGCTACAGTCTATCTGATTGAACTCTGATCAGCAAACCTTGAAATAGGTGTTGCCAATGTAAAAAATCCAGACTTAAAGCTCTGAGATCCAGTTCGTTGATTGGGAGCAGTTTCTCCTACCTTTTCCATACCATCATGTGATGGAAAATGGCTCACCAGCCAATTAGGTTGGCTTTTGTGGTAAGCACCTGCCACTGAATGTGACGAAAAGAGTGACCTTGAGTTAACAGTGGTGACATCAACCACTACCTGAGAGACTAGCAGCAGTGAAGAGGAAGATTAATAGGCCGATTCAGGGACTGTATTGATCTGTCCCAAGACACTTCGAGAAAGTTCTGCAGAGGCCTTGACCAAAATTGAGCAAACAGTAAAGCCTTGAACATCTCAAACATCTTTCCTAAGAACCTTATGCAAAAACAAAGGGTATGTCTGCCTGGTCGATTTAAAGTCCTGATGGAAGACTGAAGAGATAATTTCTTCTCCGGAGGAATGAATACCGATGACTCAACAATATCGAACACCATTCCCAGAAAAGGTAGCCGCTGTGTTGGATTAAAACAAACCTTGTCCTGTTGACAATCTGACAATCCAACCAAATCAATCCAGGGTCTGAAGAATGATATGTAGGCCATCTAGATTTTGAGCAAAAAAAGGCGCTTTGACAAGAATGTAGTCCAGATGGGGGAAAAAATTATTCCCTTAGACAGTAGAAATGGCAAAATCAGGGTAAGGATCTTTGTAAATACCCTGTGTGCTGTGGCTAGCCGGAATGGGAGAGTCCTGAACGGATTGTGATCCTGATTGACCCCCAAAGTGAAGAAATCGCTGATGGGCCGGAAAAATTGGCACATGCAAATTAGCATCTGAAATATTAACTAAAGAGAAAAACTCTCTGGTTTTCCAATCACCCATGCTTTAAGCAGGGAGGTTATCACTTGGTCAAAATGGCTCTTAGCTGGGAGATCTGAGAGGGCAAGAGCAAAAGAAACCATCATGAGGTACAGCAGTGAACTCAATTCTGTAAACCGAAGAGATGATCTCCCTGACCCAAAGATAGCTGAATTCCACATGTCATGCTTCCTGAAAAAGGAGGAGGTGGCCCCCAACCTGGGAAGAACCCCCGAGTGGGTGCTGCCTGTCAAGCATCGATTCTCCTACCACCTCTTGACCCAGGAGGCCTAACTCCTGACCCAGAGGGGCGTCCGGCAGGTGTTGCTCAAAATGTAGTTCTCATGGGAGACCTTTTCTTTTAACCTGCCCACCTGACTCATCTAGTGCAGGAAACTGGTGAAAATGACAGAACCTGCAAGGCCCCACACCTCTGAAAGGGAAGGCTGGTCCTGGACTGAGGAAGCAGGGTGCTTCTACTGCCTTTGTTCATCTGAAATGATCTTGTCTAACCTGATCCAAAATAAGCTAGACTCTTAGAAAGGTAGACGCAAAGATTTCTTTGAACCTTAGTCCAACCTCCAAACTTTGAGCCACAGCATGCTGAGAAATGCGACTCAGTTACTCGCCATGTGGGCAGAGCACTCCACCGTATCCAAGGGTGCTGAACAGAGATACTTCCCTGCTTGTGCAATTTGGTCATCGATCTCAGCTAATGCTAGATACTGGGAACCAGCCAAGAAACTGTTGCAAGTGCCTAAGCCGTGCCGTTTCTGCCTTTGGAAACCCAAGCAGCATAAAAAGCTGGGCAAAACCTGCTGTCTCAAAAGCGGACCTCGACACAGACTCAATACGCCTATCTGAGGGATCCTTAAGCGCTGCAATCTTGATAAGAGGCACACTGGTCACTTCAGATAAGTGAGATACCAGTGAGATACTACAATCTTGTAGATTGTGAGCCCTCGCGGGCAGGGTCCTCTCTCCTCCTGTACCAGTTGTGACTTGTATTGTTAAAGATTATTGTACTTGTTTTATTATGCATACCCCTCCTCACATGTAAAGCGCCATGGAATAAATGGCGCTATAATAATAAATAATAATAATAATAATACCATAGTATCTATCACCAGTGGGGTAAACCAAGCAGCCACCAGCTCTGGTGGGAAGGGTTATAATAACACCCTTCTGAAAGTGTCTGTCTGTATGTTCCCATGTTTTCTGCAACACCTATGTAAACTACTCATGTTTAGAAAAGGATCTAGCCAGGCACCCCTCCTAAAGAAAAATATTTCAGAAGCGATTGGTGGTGGCGAAGCTGTCATTCCCAGACAGGCGTCCACTGCTGACACCAAACTATCCACCATTTACCTTAGTTATCCCAACTAATATAGATCAAGAATGGATTCTGAACTGGAACTGGATTCTGAGTGCAAAGGGAAGCAAATCCCCTCAGAAGGGGAAAAGGAATCTTGACGCCTTTCCTGTGAAGGTGATCGGGACGAGGAAGAATCCTGCAGCCTACTGGATCGCTTTCGTGACTGGCTTTATTGGTACAGTGTACCTTGAGGATCCGACCCACTCACAGCGGCGAACGGAGCAGAAGGGGTACAGGTAGTACAATAGGCCACAGACTGACCACTGAAAAACTTACTATTTCAAGTCACACAAGCATAATAAGTGACAAGTGCAGACTGCTCTAATGGGTGTGCACTGTCCTCTCTAGACTCAGACATTATAAGTGATTAAGAAAATATGAAAAGAAAAAACAGAAGACTCCACTAAACAGTGACTCAAAAACTGTTAAGAGTGCCTAGAATCAGCCCCAGTAGCCAACTGCATACCACATCCGCGATGCATGAGTCTGTTTCCCCTGTGAGTTTGCTATCCCACAGGGAGGAAGATGATAAGGTGCTTTGGTGCCTGAAACCATTTCATAGTGCTGTGCCAAAGCCAGAAAGAGGAAGGAGCGGAGCCAGAGGGGCAGGACAGGTGCTGAGACACAACTGCTGATAGGCTGAAAGCCTGGCCACTCTGATAGACCGGGAGTGACACGGCCGCATATTGGCTGGAAACACCCAGCCCAGTGATAGGCCTAAACCTCCTGCCCTCAAAATGGCTTAACACTCCCACTGCCATGCCATACGCCAGGATGGCACTGCTGCTTTCTACAGCATTCCAGACACCACGACTGTGATGGCTCACTCCCAACCACCTCCAATTTAACTTTGAGGGACCATCAGGATGAATAGGACCCCCAGCAGCAGCAACTGTCCCCTGCACAGCTCCTGGTAACCACCACTCTAAGGACCATAGAGGAGGGAGGTGGCGAATGGGCTTACGACAGCAATATACTTACCAGTCCTAAAGCTCCTGATCCCCTTATCTTCTGCTTGTGGTGACTTTGTGACCTCTGCCTCAGTACCTGCACCGACTGTGTTAAGGCTACTTTCACATTTCCGTCTGTAGTCGGCCGTCACAAAGCGTCAGCGCGACGTACCGACGGACGTTTGTGAAATAGTGTATATCGTGAGCAGCGGACAGTTTTTCAACGGGTCCGCTGTCTAGTCTAAAGTCCCGGGGAGGAAAGGGAGAGAGAGCGAGATTTCCTGCCGGGCATGCACAGTCGGAAACACAGGATACAACGTACAGAAAAACCCTTGAATGTTTTTTGCAAAAGACGGGCCGTCACATTTTGCAGGATCCAGTGTATGACGGACAAAATGTGAGTCCATACGTCGCTAATACGAGTCTATGGGAAAATGCAGGATCCTACAAATTTTTTGGCAAAAATCGACGTATTGTGACGGTAGCAGAAAGACGGAAATGTGAAAGTAGCCTAAAGGCTTGTTGGTCTGGCCACACCGACGTGGGAGGCTATGGCCTGAACAATTACAGCCTGTACTGTATGTCACATTGTGGGTGAGACAGTACACTCTGCTACCCTGAGACATCCATATAAAAAGCAAAAAAACAAAGTGGTTAGCGCCTAACATAAGACAGTTCTGGGACGGACCTTGCCTCCACCTGACACTACACTAAAACTGAGGAAGCCTTCTCCAGTATGCAAGGTATAGTCGGCTGAGGAGGAATTTTATTTACCGTAATTGCAATAATAGTGTCAGCCTCAAGGTGGCAACAGATTATCCCATGGATCTGTGTCCTCCAATAAGATGAAACAGAAAAAAAAATTGCTTTGAGTTGTGTCGCCACTTTCCAAGACCCATAATGTTTTCATTTGTCTGCCAATAGAGATGTATGATGGCTTATTTTTGGCAGGGCGAGACAATGTTTTTATTTATATCATTTTGGGATGGATATGATATTTTGATCTTTTGTCATAGCATTTTTTGTGGTATTACAGCGACCCAAAAAAATATAATTGTGGCGTTCTTGAATTTTTTTTTATCAAATTTTTTCTAATTGTCATCATTTTTACAGTTTGATAGATCGGACTTTTCTGAACGTGGTGATATCACTTGTATTTTTTATCTTTTTAAATTATCTTTATTTTTAATCGGGGAAAAACTTGGTGATTTTAACTTTTCTGTTTTTTTTTTAAATATTTAATTCTTTTATTTTCTTTAACCTTTAACTATTCTCGTTAGTCCACCTAGGGGACTTTACCCTGCGATTGTGTGATCGCTTGTGCTATATACAGCAATACCACAGTATTGCTGCATTTAGTGAAAATCATGGTCTCCTATGAAGTGCAGCCACAGGCAGGGTTTCAAGTGAGTTCCGCAATGACAAGCATAGGGGTCTTCAACAGACTCTCTGCTGTCATACCAACCCATCAGCGACCTACAATCACGTCACGGGCACGCCGATGGTTGCATTGAATGATGCGCCCCCCTCCAGCTTGCTGTTAATGCCGCGGTCTGAGTTTGGCAGCAGCATGTAACAAGGTAAAAATCGTGAGTGTCACTTTGTGCCACCTGCTAGGTATGGGGCGAGCTCACCCTGTGAGGCTTTTCCATACACCCGCTACCGATTTGCACTGTACACGTACAGTGGATGCCGGTAAGGGTTAAAAAGGAGTTAAGCAAAATCGAAAACTGATCTGTGGTCAGATGAATCAAAATATGACATTCTTTACGGATACCACTGACGCCGTATCCTGTGGACTCAAGAGGGATTATCCAACTTATCATTAACACACAGCTCACACACATGCATCTTCAATGGTATGGGGTTGCGTAAGTGCGTATGGCAGGGGCAGCTTGACACGGAAAGGCGTATCAATGCTGAGCATAATATAGATGTTTAAGAACAAAATATGCTCCCCTCCTGACAACGTCTCTTCCAGGTAATGCCTTCATATTTTGACAAGACAATGCTAAACCACATACTGCATCCATCACAACAGTATAGCTACACAGAAGAAGATTCCCGGTGATGAACATACTGTGTACAGTCCAGACCTTTCACCAACAAAAAACATTTGGCGTATTATGGAATGAAAAATCTTGTAAATAACAGAAGATGTAATCTCAAGTTTAGAGGTGTTCCAGAAAATGTTTCAACTGCAGATCTTGCTCCATATATCCAAGATGTAAATCATAAGGCTCTACCAACTTCCTCTAAAATCGATCTGACCATAGATAGGGCTCACAGGTTGCAAAAACCTACTTTTCTCCCAAAAGAGGTCCCAAGGGAAGTAATTTCTAAACTTCATTTCTTTCAAACAAAAGACAGACTATTATATTATCTTAGGAAACACAAGAATTTGCCTCCTCCATATGAAAACATCAAAGTGTTTCTGGATTTTTCTAAAGAGACCTAAAACGCAAGACAATCATTTGCAGGTATTACCACCATCCTGAGAGCTAATAACATTCTCTATAAATGGGGTTTCCCCACTAACCTTATTGTATTTATCAATGGGGAATCTCATCCAATACTTGATCCTGATGATGGTTGGAATTTTTTAAAAACCTATAACATTCCCGGCTATGATCAAAATCCCCATCAGAAAAGGAACCCGGAACCCCTGAAGTGACATCTTGAGAAGGTGTTCTACAAAAGTCTTCTGATTTTTTCTTATTTGATATCTTAATTCTTTGTGTCCTAATTCCAGGACTCATGGGCAGAGTCTGCCAAACTTTCCTTTACCCCTCCAATATCTGGAAAAGGTACTTGAGAGCCCGAGTCATGTTGCTCTCGTCCTCTTCATCAGATTGTCTGAGGAAACCCAGTATTTTGGTTTTTCTTTTTGGAATTTCCATGTTTCTGAATTGTGGCGTTAACAATTCAAACAACTCAAAAATTCTTGTGTTAACTTTTTTTTCACAGGTTTTATTGCCTAAATATTAATAACAAATGTGCTTGTATATTTCTGGCTCACCAACAGTATTTAAAAATGTGTAATTATGGCGTTAAAAATTTTGACATTGACTGTGAAAGGATTTAATAGCCCTCTCAAGAGGTATTCCGCTTGGAAAGAAGCGAAAAGATCCAAGTCTCATATAACAGCATATCAGGAAACCAAATTTGCACAGAACAAGCCACCAGAATTCTCTCACAGGAATTTCCCTCATATATTCAAATCCTCGTCTGAGAAGAAAAAAAGCTGGTGTGCTCACCACAATTAAAAATTCTGTAAATTTTCAATTAATTGAAGAAATTGATGACAACGGAAGATACCATATTCCTATATGTAATATCGATAACAATAACCTACACATTAGTCAACATCTATGCGCCCAACAGACGTCAAATCTCATTTTAAAATAAATTTATGAAAGTAGTACGTGAACGCCGAAAAGGTCACTTACTTTCTTTTGGAGATTTTAATATAATACATGACCAGAGTATGGAAACTTCCGCTTCATCAAGGAACAAAATGTTTACATTAAAAAATGGTTGATAAAAGAGCAATTGTTTGATGCATTTAGGTGTCTCAATTCTTCTTCAAGGGGGTATACTTATTACTCAGATAAGCACAAAACTTTTTCTAGAATTGATATGATTTTGACAAATATTAACACCCTACAAAGATTCAAAGAAATAAAAATTGATAATATTACGTGGTCAGACCACGCCCCTGTGAGATTAGTTTTGCAGCCTACTTCTTCGAACAACTGTTCTAAATTATGGAGATGCAATTCCTTTTTGCTTTATTCTCAAAAATATAAAGCAAAGATTGAAAAAGCCGTTAAATTGTACTTCCTAGAAAATAATATACATAATATTTCCCAAATTACCATCTGGAACGCTCACAAGGCAGTTCTCAGAGGGATCCTAATACAGTTAAATTCTCAGTATAAGAGGAAAACTGCAGAAAAAATACAAGAAATTTCACAAAGGATTGCAGTAGAAGTAGAAAAACAGATACAAACCCCCACGGAGAAATCTTTCTATTATACTCCACCTTAGAGCAGAAATAAAATCCATTCTTTTGGATAACTATGATAAACTTATGAACTACATTAAGCTTAATTATTATTATAACAAAATGTCTAGACTTATGGCCAACAAGGTAAAAAAACAACGTAGGAAAACTAGAGTCTCTTCTATTAAGAATGATGGAGATAAACATACACATCCGCAAGAAATTGCTGAACAATTTGTTTAATAGAACAAGTTTTACATCACTGTTATGCTTTATTACTCACCTTATTGTCTATAACTAAAATCCCCTTCCCATAAATTGTTAAAAAATTCCCCCCAAATAAAAAGACTTCAAGCTGAAAAATCTGGTAAAGTCCCCTGGCTATTGAGTAGCTATAAACCTATACCAGACAAGAATGGTACTCCAGCAATTGGTCTCCTCACTTCCTAGACTTTTACAGACTGTTGTAGAAGAAGAGGGGATGCTATACAATGTAGACAGGGCCATGTAACAACTTTTTTGAGATGTGTGGCTGCCATAAATTTCTAATGAGTTAATGTTTTCAAATGAAATGGATCACCTCCTGATCTTTTCTATGTTCTCTGGTGAACAAAATCTGGCTATAAGACATTTCCAAATCTTTGCATATTTGATTTCTTTACATTTTACGCAGCGTCCCAACTTTTTTGAATTGAGGTTGTATAAGGTAATACTACTATGTACATGATCAGGGACTCATATGTGAAGAATTAAGATATTAAGTGCTGTCTATAGTGTTCCAGACACATCATTTTGGAATTAAGTGAATTTCTCCAGTTTTGGAGGACTCACCATGTGTAGTGCTTCATTTTATGTGTGGGGGAGCTGCAAGGAAATCTGCAAGGGTCAATGTAGATTACTCTGATAACTGCAAGTCCAAGCAGCAGGACATCATTTCTAACAAATGGAACTGTAGTGCCGCCTGAACCTTTCATGACTGTAAAGGTACTGTCACACTAGACGATATCGCTAGCGATCCGTGACGTTGCAGCGTCCTCGCTAGCGATATCGTCCAGTGTGACAGGCAGCAGCGATCAGGCCCCTGCTGTGCTGTCGCTGGTCGGGGAAGAAAGTCCAGAACTTTATTTCGTCGCTGGACTCCCCGTAGACATCGCTGAATCGGCGTGTGTGACACCGATTCAGCGATGTCTTTGCTGGTAACCAGGGTAAACATCGGGTAACTAAGCGCAGGGCCGCGCTTAGTAACCCGATGTTTACCCTGGTTACCATCCTAAAAGTAAAAAAACAAACACTACATACTTACCTACCGCTGTCTGTCCTCCAGCGCTGTGCTCTGCTCTCCTCCTGCTCTGGCTGTGAGCGTCGGTCAGCCGGAAAGCAGAGCGGTGATGTCACCGCTCTGCTTTCTTGGTATAATAGTAACATAGTTAGTAAGGCCGAAAAAAGACATTTGTCCATCCAGTTCAGCCTATATTCCATCATAATAAATCCCCAGATCTACGTCCTTCTACAGAACCTAATAATTGTATGATACAATATTGTTCTGCTCCAGGAAGACATCCAGGCCTCTCTTGAACCCCTCGACTGAGTTCGCCATCACCACCTCCTCAGGCAAGCAATTCCAGATTCTCACTGCCCTAACAGTAAAGAATCCTCTTCTATGTTGGTGGAAAAACCTTCTCTCCTCCAGACGCAAAGAATGCCCCCTTGTGCCCGTCACCTTCCTTGGTATAATAGTAACATAGTTAGTAAGGCGCTCACAGCCAGACCAGAGAAGCAGAGCGCCGAGGACAGACGGCTGTAGGTAAGTATGTAGCGTTTGTTTTTTTACTTTTTAGGATGGTAACCAGGGTAAACATCGGGTTACTAAGCGCGGCCCTGCGCTTAATTACCCGATCTTTACCCTGGTTACCGGGGACCTCGGGATCGTTGGTCGCTGGAGAGCTGTCTGTGTGACAGCTCTCCAGCGACCAAACAGCGACGCTGCAGCGATCCGGATCGTTGTCGGTATCGCTGCAGCGTCGCTATGTGTGACGGTACCTTAAGGAAAATAACTTATCTATCCATGAATGCATCAGAGCTGCCCAATTGTCATAACTCCCAAAGAAATAAGTTAGGGGCTCAGCTGTATCAGCCATCATTCTACTTACAATTCTTCTAATGCCGCTCTTCAGTCCTTCTATATTTCCATAGAAGATGCCACTCGAGAAGCGGACAATTTTCACTCCATCAGACTCCACAAGCTGTAAAGTACAATTTGTTAAAGATTTGTAAATTTAGAGCTGATTTCTATGTCATAAAGTTGTGATATAAAATGCCTACATTTTTGTAAACTTTCAAATCTTTGTAGAGCTCAGTGTTTGCAACATTCCCAAGAGCACAACAGGAAGGGCTGAAAAAGAAAATACATTGATTTTTTTTTTTACAATATTATTTTAACGAACTATCATTTTAAGTTGGTTGGCACATAAAGTGCAATTTTTCACATCAACATAAACTATTAATAACTGTACACCTTACAATTTTCAGCACATTTTGCATGATTTTGTTTAAGCATCTCTTCCCTGTGCACTACTATTTGTGCTTTTTAGTTGTTCCTTCAAGCTCTTCCCTGCACAAGCTGCAGTTACAAACAGTCTAAAGTTCATGAAAGTGGCCTAATATAATAATAGAAAATAAAATGCTTCAAAATACTGAATAAATTAATGTACTTACAACTGGACACGCAGAACGACAGTCAGTAATCCAAACACCAAACCGGCCAATAACCCCAAATCCAGGCCCAGGATAATTGCTGCGATACATGTAAATACCCAGATAAGCTGTAAAAAAAATATATTAATCCATTATATCAAGAAATTGTAGAAGAAAATGTCATATCTTCTGTGAGGAAACTGAAGCTTGGGCATCATGGGACCTTTCAACTGGACAATAATCCCAAACATACCTCCAGAGACCAGTAGAAGTCCTGAAAGATTCTGAATGGTCTTTCACATTCGTCTGCATTGAATCCCGTTGAAAATCTTTTTTGGGATTTGAAGAAGTTAGTTGAAGCACACAACCCCAAGGATATTAAACAACTTGAGACCATTGCCTATAAGGAATGTACTATAATTCCCCAGGAAAGAGGCCAGAAGCTGCTCTCTACTAAGTACTAAGGAGGTGGTTATCATTATTGCTTTGTGGTGCTGGGGCCCTGGGTTCAAATCCCATCTGCATGGAATTTGTATGTTTTCTTGTGTTGTGTGGGTTTTCTCAAGGTTTGCCTCCCCGCACTCCAAAGTTAGGGGACTGATGCTTATCATGAAGGAGCTGAATAATTATAGACTGCAGTAGATAGTAAGCGTGGCATTTTTTGCTGAAATTGCAGGAACCATTTGATATTTTAGAAGTGTTGAGCTTTTTAAATTGTTCTTGGTTGATTGGTTTATTGGAAACAGTTTGTACATTTTGCTTATAAACCTAATTAGTAAAGGGGTTCAATAATTTTCATTGCTACTGTGTATTTCCAGTAGTACAAAATCATGTCCTCACTCCCCAACATATTTGTAAAAATAAATGTAAAGGTGACAATCCCTTTCAGAGTCTTTTAAAGGGTCTCTGTCACCAGACCTTTGCTACCCCTTCTGGGAGCTGCATGATATAGAAGCAGAGACCGAGATTCTAGCAATGTGTCTTAATGCCTGGTGAAGTTTTGATAAAATCCCTCATTTCTGTGCTGCATATCTACCAATTCTCAAAATGCTGAGCTCTCTGTAACCCCGCCCACACCAATTATTGGCAGCTTTCTAAGTACACTGTGCATAAGCAGAAAGCTGAAAACAGTGGTGTGGGTGGGGGTACACTGACTTCATGAATTTGGAGGGCAACATGGCTGCAGGCTGCAATCCTTGACGATTGCTACTTCCAATAAGTGGCACTAGAGTTCTAGTCCTCTTCCTCTCTGAAAAGACAATTTGCATATTTCCCAGAGGAGCATTGCGGCTTTAAGTCCCCTCATCTCGACATGCTTAACATGTCACTCTCCGCAAGGAAAAACGATACTTCTTGGATCCTGGTCAGACGCCTCTCACTCAGCCAAACCAGATCTCCTCTTTGTACGGACGAGGGGCAGTACCCCGAAACACAGTGTCTGCAAATTGAGATTCTGGTTTGGCTTTTATCCTAAGTCATGTGACAAGGCTCATTAAAGGGTCGACATTGACTGTTAGGATTGCTACTTCCAATAGGTGGCACTAGAGTTTTAGTCCTCTTTCTCTCTGAAGAGACAATTTGCATATTTCCCAGAGAAGCATTGCGGCTTTAAGTCTCCTCACCTCGACAAGCTTAACATGCCACTCTCCGCAAGGAGAAACGATACTTCTTGGATTGTAATGTATAGTAATGCTTTATTGTTCTATGTTTTATATAAATCTGCATTTTTATCCTAAGGACTGGTTTGTGTCTCGGTTTCCCTGGAGGTTTTAACTCAAGGCTGTCCCCGATGTTTAGGGAGGGCTGTCCATAGGGAAACCAGTGGAAGGCAGAGGGATATAGTTGGCATCACTCATGGTAGGAGATAGTTAAAAAGCTTAGGAACAGCCCACATATGAGGATATGTTATATCAGATAAGAAGGGGAAGCACTTTCTAGTTCAAGAGAGAATAGAGGGAGTGACAGTAGAGGAAGTGACAGTGAGTGAGAGGTTCAGTGGATGCATAAGCGGCGAAGGGTCCAGTCATTTTCAAGTCTCCAAACAGCATGAGGACATATCCAAAGTTTCGGGCAGATCCTGGGACGGTTTTGGACCTAGGGCCTAGAAGAGGCATTGGATTCCATGTCTCTTTTTTCCCTGAGAGGAAGAGGCCAGTTGGGTCACAGTGGGAGGGAAAGATGGTGGGCCTCAGAGAAGCTGTAATGCCAAATAGAAAGTCCCAGGAGCTGTTGAGGTGGGGGCAGTTTGGACAGAATGGAAGCAAGAACTAATAGTGTACTGGGCAAAGGGAACACCAACCAGAGGGGACTCTGTCTCATTCTGTATGCTGCAACCGCCTGTATCCAAGTTGCACAGTAAAGCTGAACCTGTTGAACTGGACCTAAGGTCTCCTGTTATGTGTGCACCTGTATCCGGTCTCAAGGACTGGAAGATATAAGGACTCTTGAACGAGAAGAGAATACAGAACGAGCCCCACAGCACGATGCACATATGTCTGTTTTCCATTTAGCAGAGGGGTTTCAGGGTTAAGAAATGTCAGTTCCAGCTTTAAGCATCGGCCTTGTGGCCCCGTTCAGCTGCATCATGTATCCCAGTAAGTGACTCATCACTGGTATCAAGGTATCTGCCCCCACATTATGCTGCTACCTAGTGACAAATTCACGTTAAAAGGCTCTTCCTAACAATGGCATATCATGTGATTGCTGGTAGACAGACTACTAAGAGCACCACTGATTGTTCTGGCTGAGCAACAATGGTGCAAATTTGATTTCTCACCATTAATGAGGTTAAAGGAAATGTTATTTGAGCTTGATCTGTTTTCCCAATATCAATGAACTTCAGTTGAAATTAATCACAAACTCTCAAAAATGCATTAATTTATTGATATCTAGATCTTGCCCTATTTTGTAGGAAGAGTCCTTGCACAGACGGATATTGTCAGTGATTACTGGCCACTGAATGTGAGGAGGGACATGCCTCTTTGATGTGGAAATTGCCTCTTCAGAGAAGAAGGCTCAAGTGTCTTAGTGCCACCTTAAATGGGCCTTGCCACATGACTTAGGGTACCGTCACACTATACGATTTACGTACGATCACGACCAGCGATATGACCTGGCCGTGATCGTAGGTAAATCGTAGTGTGGTCGCTGGGGAGCTGTCACACAGACAGCTCTCCAGCGACCAACGATGCCGAGGTACCCGGGTAACCAGGGTAAACATCGGGTTACTAAGCGCAGGACCGCGCTTAGTAACCCGATGTTTACCCTGGTTACCAGCGTAAAAAAAAACAAACAGCACATACTTACATTCCGGTGTCCGTCAGGTCCCTTGCCGTCTGCTTCCCGCACTCACTGACTGCCGGCCGTAAAGTGAAAGTGAAAGCACGTCACCGCTGTGCTCTGCTTTCACTTTACGGCCGGCAGTCACAGTGCGGGAAGCAGACGGCAAGGGACCTGACGGACACCAGAATGTAAGTATGTGCTGTTTTTTTTTTTTTAGTTTTACGCTTGTAACCAGGGTAAACATCGGGTTACTAAGCGCGGTCCTGCGCTTAGTAACCCGATGTTTACCATGGTTACAAGCGAACGCATCGCTAGATCGCATCGCTAGATCGCTAGATCGGTGTCACACACACCGATCTAGCGATGCCAGCGGGAGATCCAGCGACAAAAGAAAGTTCTAAACGATCTGCTACGACGTACGATTCTCAGCAGGATCCCTGCTGCGTGTCAGACACAGCGATATCGTAACGATATCGCTGGAACGTCACGAATCGTACCGTCGTAGCGATCAAAATGGCAGTGTGTGACGGTACCCTTAGGAGGATAAGAAACAAAACTAGAAACTTTGTTTGCTGACATGTTTCAGAGTGTTTGCTCCTCAGCAGTGCAAATGAGGAATTACTTTAACTAATTTGGTTGAGTGAGAGGCTTTTGACAGGCAGTCTAAAGGGTTGCATAAGTAGGTAAATGTAGCCCTACCTCTTAGAC